>NC_054747.1:4461382-4761382 GCF_018143015.1 Lytechinus variegatus | reverse complement strand
TCCGTCACAACCAAATTCACTGAAATGGATTGTCCCAGTGCCTTCACCGAAGGGCATTGGATAGAGAGCGCCTGTCGGAGATATCGCTTCATAGGCACTGCTGAAACCAAGCATTTTGCAAGCCACGTCTCCGTCCTTTTTACCCCAGTAGCTCGAGCAGATTGTCCCCCATTCCCCCTGGTAGAAAAGCTCTACCCGACCTTCCCAGGGATAGCTGCCTCCTACTAGGCGGATCTCAAACTCAGACGGTTCTGTAAAGCAACAAAGATGCCAATCATACAGTCACATGAACAAACCAACCAAATTTAATGGGGTAATAGATTTCGTCGGTCAGGGGTCAGTATCTCGCCAGCGTGACTGTATCATGAATCATGACATAACAAGCAAAACTTTCTATACGAAATTCGCAACTACATTCCAATTGGGATGGGTACTATTCTTTCAAATTTCATTGTATATCTTTATTCTAATACTCACCTGGAATACTGCAAGTGACACCGACTTCTTTATCCTTATCGCAGTTCCAGCCCCCGTTTGGATGAAGTTGACAGTTGGCAATGTTTGTTTCCTGTCCATTGCACTGAACATCATCAAGCAGAATGCGTCCTCTACTCTGTCCAAACTCGGCATTGTTCGAATAGGACGATGCGCCTCCGTAGCCCAACATTCTACATACGACATCAGCGTCGTTTTGGGACCAGTAGGTATCACAGATAGTTCCATAGTTCCCATATCTGTCTGTTACTTCTACCCTACCTCTGGATGGCACATTACCGCCGACCAAACGCACCTGGCGAGGCATGGGTGTGGTCACCATTGGAGTTGTCGTTGGTGGGGGTGCTGATTCAGTCGTAGTGGCATCTGGAGTTGTCGTCTCAGGTATGCTGGCTTAATGTTCAAAGATGTTAAATTTAAAAGCAAACGAGAGTTACCAACAACCCTGAAGGTTCACTCTAACATTTCCTGAAGGCTTGTTCTAAATCAATAAAGCCATGAAACGTTTGTTTGGGATACCACCACCTTCCCCTTCACGGACCTCTGTTTGATGAACTATAACCAAAAGGTGTATCAAACCAGTGTGTCCAAAACTTTTTTGTATACATTACCAACGCTTGCATGACAACATGATGTGAAGTATGTTGCTTGTGCTTTTTGTTTACCTGCTTTACTGTTACAATTGGCATGTGTTTATCTTTACAAATGTTTTGAAGCACTGTTGTACATAGGTTTTACAACAATAGGTTCGTCATGTGGTAATAAATTACAATACAAAAATACAGATAACAAATCATCAAACTTGTTTTAAAATAAACACATATTACATGTAGTTGCCACCCGTCCCCCATAAAAAAAATAAATCCAACTTAACTTTTTTTTAGACCAAATAGTTGGTTTAAGGAGGAGGGCCATATGTAATATACTCAACACGTACCACTTGGAATGCAAATAACCCCCGCATCTTCACTGTGACCGCAGTTATGAGATCCAAATCCTCGGTGCTGACAGTCTCTGAGGTCATTTTCACTTCCGGTGCATGATACGTCATCAAGCCAAATCGGATCTGAACCGGGTCCAAACCGAGCCTGACCGGGTGCGCTGCTTGCAGTACAGAACCCAAGCATCCTGCACACAACCGATGCGTCTTCTATGCCCCAAAGGTCATCACAAACCGTCCCCCATAGTCCTTCGTGTAGAATTTCAACTCGTCCTTCCTTGTTAGAGGTTCCGCCGCTCAATCGAATGTCATTAAACACAGGACCCGGCGCTAATCATATGAAAGACAAGTAAAATCAGGACAAAAGTTCAATTTTGCATTATCCCCTCCTTTGTTGTCACATTACAATAATATTTGATGTAATTTATGAAGAAAAACACGTTACATAATTTAAACAATACTTTTAATTAAAAAATATTTTTTTGTTTAAATACTTTGCAGCTATTTTACAGCTATGTTACAATTTTATACACAATTTTTTATGCCCTCATACAGTTACTTATCGATAGTACAGCCCGGGGAATCATTGACTTTGGGAAGTACAATGAATTAATTACAATAATATGCTTAATGATTATCATTTTTATTTTCCAATTTCCGCCCATCGTCCGAATACCCTGCACAACACAGGACTTTATCTCGAAGCGACTAGTTAGTATAGCAAGGGGACAAGTTGTTGGAAAATACACTGACCGCAGTATACCATAACAAAATATTAGATTAAAAGGACCTTGGGGCGTTAAAAAATATTGCTATTATAATGAACAAAACAAATTAATGATTAAATAAATCGAAATAAAATGAGAAAAATAAAATTAGAAAGAATGAAAGAAAGATGACATTAGCATGAATAAATACCAAGAAATAAGACATTTGCATAAAATATAAATTTGATTAAGAATAGTGAAATATATTATCAATACAAATGATAGAAATTAATGATAAGAATAAAATTAACATAGACTAATTGTGTTAAGGAACGAATTATATTTTTTCAAACAAACAACTGAAAATGGGGGGGGGGGGTGGTAAAAAGTTAAGGAATAATAACCATGAAGATAAGAATAAAGATAACACAAACAAGAAAGATTAAAACTACCAAATGTTTCAGTTGGTAACTGTTTCCTGGTTAACAACGTACCGTTGGTAAAGCAGACGACTCCCGCATCTTCGTTGTGATTGCAGTTATGAATCCCAACACCCCGGTGAGGGCAGTCTAACAGATCAGTCTCTTCCCCTGTGCACGCTACGTCATCGAGCCATATCTGGCCCTCCCCAGCTCCGAAGTAAGCCGAGCCGTGCGCAATGGATGCAGCACAGTAACCAAGCATTCTACACACAATATCAGCATCGGTCTTGCCCCAAGAATCATCACAGACAGTTCCCCATTCGCCATTGATGAATATTTCAACTCTTCCTTCGTTGTCCCCATTTCCGCCGACCAAACGAACCGTGTGGGCTGGAGGTGTTGGTGCTGCCGTTGAAACTAAAGACATAGGATGTTATTTAGTCACAATCATATGAAGATTTTATTGATTCTCAGGAAAACTGCATTTTGTGTTTTCATTCACTGCATTTATAAAGCTGTACGGATGATTGGACGCATGACTGCATGCTGGCCCGTTCGTGTGCTAAATAGATGACATCACCTAATTATCTTACTTGGCCATATTTCAGTCGTGCGGAAACTCGTGCGTTTAACGTTTAATACGAGCAATATGAAAAACCATGTGGGGAGATACCGAATATGCTGAGGGCGTTTGGTGAAAATGTCTAGTATTTTCCTTGTTAAGGCTAGCGTGATCTGATGAAAAAAAAACAAGAGCAGGTCCAACAAATACAGCAGTTGTGCATTTTATGAGTCCATCTTGAGTGCATGAAACTTACAGAAGTAAATACAATGAATAGAATAAATCTTTTAACATTGCATTGTTTGTGTTATAGTAATAATAATAATAATACATAAGATTTATATAGCGCACTTTCCATCTTGATTAGATTGCTCAAGGCGCTTCAGAGCAGAACAACAAAAACTATTTACATATACATGTAATACATGTCTGAACAATACGTCAATGTCTATCGAAAAAACACTTTTATACAGATATAGGTTATAGGTTTATCACCTGCATAAGAACAAACAGCTCCTGCATCTTCAGAGTGACCACAGTTGTGAGATCCAAAGTCTCTGTGTGAGCAGTCCCTTATGTCTGCTTCACTTCCCGAACACTGGACGTCGTCAAGCCAGATACGACCCGAAGCCTGCCCATACCGTGCCGATCCCGGCGCTTCTGTGGCAACACCAAAACCCAACATCCGGCAAACTACTGTAGCATCATCGAGGCCCCAGTAATCATCACAGATGCTCCCCCATTCCCCGTCATGGTAGATCTCTACACGTCCGTTGTTGTCAGAATCACCATTAACCAAACGAACCGTTTGTTCTGGCACTGGCTCTTCGATTTAAAACATAAAATAGATAAAATATTGATGAATAGAGCCTCATAAAAAAAGACAAATAGTCGTATTTATTATTGGTGTTTCGACGAGCGATTATACAAGAGGGTAGGCCTATACTTATTTCACGTCGCTGTAAGGCAGACTCTAATCTATGTTAGATTGCACTTATTCATTTGGTACTTAACGTCATTCTCTCTTTGAGTACAACATACCACATTATAAACACATTCATGTTGTGTGGGTTCAGCATTTTTTCGATAAAGTGTGTAACTAAAAGGCAACGTTAAATCAAAGTGATAAACAGAAATAGACAAAAAGTGAGTCACTTGATAAATAACAGGGACACGAAAACTGTCAATAACGTTGGAACTCCAAACTAAGAGGTACCAAAGGTATGCATAATATGATTAGCTACCTGCTGAACAAATAACCCCGGCATCTTCGGAATGGCCACAGTTGTTGGTTCCAAATGCGTTGCGCGGACAGTCTGTCAACTCGGACTCATCTCCCACGCACCTGACATCATCAAGCCATATAGGATCCGTTCCTTGTCCAAAGTGAGCTCTTGTTGGTGCGTCTACAGCCCGGCCAAAGCCTAGCATGCTACAAACAACTGTGGCGTCATCTAAATCCCAATAGTCATCGCAGATTGTCCCCCATTGGCCATTGTGCAGTATCTCCACGCGACCCTCCGTTGGTGAACCACCGTTGACCAATCGTACTGGTGCTGTCCATGGTGATACAGTTGTTACATGGATGGTTGTTGTAACTATATTTAACAGGATGGCCAAGAATAGAGACGAAGAAAGAGAGAGAGGGGGGCGGGGTCAAAAAGGAAACTTGCTCGTGTTGAAGAAATTTCTTCACTTAGGGGAATGAAATGGGATCTTAATAAAATAGGCATGCTGGATCAATAACTTCTGCACACAGAGAAATGTTTACAGAAATAATGTAAAAAGTGATGTTAAATAGGAACTCCATATATTTTGTGTACTTTTTACCTAACAGTAAATTTCACAAATATTATGTAAATCACTATGTGAACTACAAAACCCAATTTATTGTGTAAATATTACCTAACTTAAATGTTTTACAGAAATTATGTAAAAAGTGATGTTAAATAGGAACTCCATAACTTTTATGTGATTTCTACCTAAAAGTAAAATTCTCAAATATTATGGAAATCATTATGTAATCTAAAAATTTATTGTGTGGGGATGGCGCTATGAATGTAAGGCGTCACATGCACAGTGTTTATGAATTACATGAAGTGATGCACATGGTCGCGGTGTCCTCGCTGTAGCCACAGTCATAGCTCCCAAAATCCTATGCTCACAGCCTCCTAGACTCATTCTATTCCCTACACATTTAACTGTACTCTAATGAAATGGTATTGAAGTCTTTTATAGGAAGTGCGAATGCACAATATCAACACAATCCCCCTCCCCCATGTAAAATTAAAACAATGATATTGATAACGATAATACATGTATTCTATACTTCTACCGGTCAAAATATATTTTTCTGTACCGATTCCATGATAAGATGCCATCAAACGAATATGAAAAAAAAATATGCAAATCAAAAGTTATAGATTTATTTCATTTAGTCCTGCTTAATTAATGTTACTCAAATTGTGTAAAAGTAATTGTTTAAAATAATTACCTGTATTGAGGCAAACGACTCCGGCGTCTTCCGAGTGACCGCAATTGTGGTCTCCAAAGTCTGGGCGAGGACAATCAGCTAGGCTGGTCTCAGTTCCAACACACCTCACATTGTCTAGCCAGATTGCACCAGAACCTTCTCCAAACTGGGCTTGGCCTGGAGCACTAGTCGCTCCTTCGAAACCTAACATCCTACAAGCTACATCAGCATCATCTTGATCCCAATAATCATCACAAATAGTTCCCCATTCTCCATTATACAGGATTTCAACTCTTCCTTCCGATGAGATAGTACTTCCGCTCAATCGGATGTCCTCAATGGGAGATGGTGGAGTTGGTGTCGTTGATATCGTTGTCATGGGTGTTGTTTCCGGTATTGTTGGCTCTGCATGTGGATCGAGGGTAATTTAATATCGATGGAAAAGAGTAGATAAGATATTGTTCTTTTCGTTCTTTAGGCTTACTTAGTGCCAACCTGAGGCGTCGATCCATGTTTCGGATCGGGGAGGGGTGGGGGCGAAGTGAAACATTTTGATACAAAAGATCTGCCGGTGGGAACCATCTGCGATGGCTGTATTAAAAATTCTCAATCGCGTCGAAAAAAATTGACAATGTTCTTTGTATGATTATAAAATACTGTGTCCATTGGCCCAAAATGACCTTTGAACCTAAAACGTGTGCAAAATAATCATTCATACTTGATTACCCTTGTGCCTATCTTTCGTGAACTACATTTGTAGATCCATAAACTTCCTAAGTTATGATGCCGATGCAATCAAATACTCCCAACATGGCCAAAGTTCATTGACCTGAAATGACCTTTGGTCTTGGTCATGTGACCTGAAATACGCACATGATATTCATGGATACATGGTTGCTCTTATGTCTAAGTTTCATGAACTAGAGCAATAAAATGTTTAAGTTGATGACAAGTCCAAAAATACCCTCAACAAAGTTTGTTGAACCTAAATGATATTTCATATTGATCATGTGATCTGAAACTCAAGTAGGATGTTCATTAATACTTTATAATTCATAATAATTGGCATTTATATACATGTAGCGCTTTATCAATCTAGAACTGCTCAAAGCGCTTCACAATTATTATTACCCGGTCACTTGACTCATAGCATTCCAAACAGCGTGTTAGGCGCACAGTTGCTAAACCAACCACAATGACGGTTGTTTCTTGCCAGTAACCAATTAGCACCTGGGGGAGAGTGGCAAAGTGTTGATTGACGCCTTGCCAAAGGGCGCTAGGTCATGGTGGGATTCGAACACACGACCCTCTGATTTTTACAAGGCGAGAGTCAGAACCGCTGCACCACGGCGCTTCCATTCTATCATTCCTATGTCCAAGTTTCAGGAGCAAGCTTTATATACTTTTTAATATAAAACAACGTTTCAAAAACTTGACCTTGAGTTAAGATTTTGGTGTTGAGTCCCTCAACATGGTCTAAGTTCATTTACCCTAAATGAACGTTGACCTTTCACGAACTAGGTCTATACACTTTCTCCGTTATGATGTCATTTCAAAAATTTAATCTTCTGTTAAGATTTGATGTTGACGCCACCTCCGTCAGAAAAGTAGCGCCTAAAGTATCGCTCTTTTATGTAGGCGAGACAAAGGAAAATAAATAAATATATACCTATTGAAAAACATGTCACCCCGGCATCTTCAGAATGGCCACAATTATGTTGTCCAGGTGTACGGTGGTTACAGTCCAGTAGTGTTGTCTCGTCTCCGATGCACTCCACGTCATCGAGCCAAATCCTACCCGAGCCCTCTCCGTACTCGGCCAAACCTGACGCATTTGAAGCACCATCGAAACCCAACATTCTACAGGCCACAGAAGCGTCGTCGATGCCCCAACCATCGTCGCAGACAGTGCCCCACTCTTCTTTGTAGTATATCTCAACCCGTCCCTCGTGATCCGTACCACCCCCGACTAACCGAATGTCAGTGATCGTGCAGAACGGTGACGGCTTGGGCGTCTGCGGCTCTGCAAAGGCCATGAAGACAATGTTACGAGCAATACAATTATCCTGCAGAGGCACCGTGAAACCAACTCCAAACCGACCCATCGCAATCCCCTAACACACAGGTCAGCCATTCATTGAATATCGTAGTCAATGTAATCAATCGTTAAATGGGTTCTACGGTTAATGATATTACTTTTATTTATGTTACGAGCCCCGTGAATCCATTTGGCCGATGTGGCTCTTACCATACAAAGTTTATGTGACCCTTGGCATACGAAATGTACATCCGTATGTATATATTTTTTTGTTTCCTTGGCGGACAAGACGAACAAAAAATTACAAAGAAACTCGAAAGCAAGGAAGCGAAGCATCCGGACTTTTTCTACGGGCGCACTTTTGCATTCCTCATCGTTCTGGGGCAAGGGGTTTCACAGCATCTGGCGGCCATTTTGGATTCATGCAAATTTGCAAGTATGCCCAAAGTTGCCGCTTGGGCAAGAAAGCTGATTTTGTTCTAGGACCCCATAGGCACATCAATAAAGAAAAACAATATTATCGGAAATAATATTTCTAGGTTGGTTTATTGAGCCTATGGGACTGCTTATCGAGTATTACTAGTCCTGGGCTAATGCGCAAATGGACATTATATTCATATTCAGGTAGACTGTCAACGGTTTGGCTTTGAAAAATAGTAAATTGGCCATGAAATACAGAGTCATTCCCTCCATATTATGTATAAGAGGCTTGATAAATGATGTCTTCACATTCTCAGGGGCGAATCCAGCTTTTTTTAAAGGGGGCATTTTTGTACACGTGACATTTGACAGCAAACAAAAATAGAAATGAAAAATAAAGAAAAAGATACTGGCTTGCGTGTGCAAGACATATTCACATTCACAAATATGTTTTGTGTCTCTCAGGGGGAGGGGGGGCACGAGCCGGATGTGCCCCTTCCTGGATCCGCCACGGCATTCTAATTTTCATCCATTAAGAAAATATGTTTGTATATATTGATTAAATATGTATCGTAAGTACTAAAGATGTGAGTTAAGTACCTGCGATAACACAAATGACCCCTGCATCTTCTGAGTGGTCACAGTTGTGTTCCTTAAATGGCAAGTGACTGCATTCTGTGAGGCTGACCTCGTTACCCAAACATTCTACATCATCCAGGAGAATATTACCAGAACCCTGGCCGAAGCGCGCTGATCCTGGTGCCCCCGAAGCCCCATCGAATCCAAGCATCCTACAAACCACGTTGGCATCGTCCAAGCCCCAGACGTCGTCACAAATGGTTCCCCATTCTCCGTCGTATTCGATCTCGACCCGCCCCACAAGGTCGCTCTCTCCACCAACCAAACGTATGTCCGTGATCGTATGTTCTGAAAGGTAGTATAAAGAAATGAGGAAGGGTGGAATAAACTTGTGTTTCCTCCTGTCATATTGTTTGTTCACTACGTGCAAGTGTGGGAATTCCTATGAGAAAAACAATCTCGGTGTGATTTCACAGTTTGCTCATCGGCAAAATGCCAATTCGTCTATTGTCACATGGTCTACCTTAGTCTTATACCGTTGTCTAACAGGCATTTGGTTCAAAAATCACTTCATTTAATCACCAGTTCGTCTATTACCATTTCGTCTCATAACCAGTTGGTCAAATACTCATTTTGTTTTCATTAAATTTCGCCCAATTAACAATTAGTCAAATTAGACCAATGGTATATGGACTAAACGGACACTGGACCAACTCATTAATAGGCGAAATAGTTAGTGGACGAAATGGCAGTCAGACCTGTGGATGGTGAACGAACTGATGGTGGGCAAAATGATTGTAGACGAGTTGGTTATTGAACGAAATGGCATTAGATCAACTGAAAATTGAGATCCATGTGAAGATTTACACTGCTAATATGGTCGTAATCTATTTAACAATGCGAGGAGGATTTCGCAGTTTAATTTGACCCGAATGTGACCACACTATTATCATGTATGTGAGTCACTGCGCCCCGAAAAGTGTGCCGAGTCGAGCCCCCCCCCCTTCACCTGCCTCCTTTTTACCTGGCTTGTTTATGTCAACGTACAATATTGTGGATTTCTCAACTGTATAAATTTCACAATCATGTGGAAACTTTGAAGTCCATAATACTACTCTAACGTACTTATTTCCCATTGTAGTATTCGTAAAGCGTGTCCAGCTTTACCTGTCAAAATTCCCAAACAACTATACCTTCGGCAACACAAACGACTCCAGCGTCTTCATAATGAGCGCAGTTGCTCACTCCGAATCCAGGGTGCTGGCACTCTGCAATGCTCTGCTCCCTGCCGCTGCATACCACATCATCGAGCCAGATCTCACCCGAACCCTCTCCGAATCGAGCATAGCCAGGAGCAGCAGAAGCCCCAGTGAAACCAAGCATCCTACATACGACGTTGGCGTCATTCAGGTCCCAGTAATCATCACAGACGGTTCCCCACTGTCCATCGTAGAACACTTCAACAGTCCCCTCCGTGTTGTCAGCTCCACCGAATAGCCTCACTTCAACAGACGGTGTAGGTGGGACTGTATTAAAGAAAGGTGAAGGAAAACAAGGATGAGGTAATTGTGAAAACTTGTTGCAAAACTGTTTATCATTAATTGGTAGGGTGACCAAGTACGCCAAGAGTTATCTTTCTCCTTCTTCTTCTTCTTAAACCCTGTGCATACAAGGCGATCCGATCCGACATGAGTTATCTTTTTGATAAATTGTATTTTTCATTAAATGTGAAAGTTCCAAGAAGTCCAATTATTTCGGCAAATTCGGCAATAGTGTTAGGAATAATAAAATCATAATTATGCTTTGTGGCAATCCCAGTGGTCAGAGTAAAGTCCAAATCGGCTTCAAGTCGCAGCCGATGATGACGTCATTAAGGTCGGATTTAAATTTGCCTTTATCCATACACTAGAGGCTCGACTAGATTGAATTCTAAGTTTAGTAGTCCTGCCACTATTATTAATTCAAGATTATTGGTTGGAATGTTCATACAGTTTCTTTGAAATTCGCATCGCAACGAGTCGCATTGTGTGTAACGAACTTTACTTTTTTTTCCTTTTTACGTATTCTTTTCCTCTCCGTCGTTTTCTTCGTCTTAGTTTTTTTTGTCTTCTACTTCTTCGGCTTGTTTTATATAGCGTTGTTTAGCTTTAACTTTTGAAGCTATATATTATTGTAAGATTGTGTAAGAGGGATGTCTGTTTGAAATCTAAGCAGGCAGCATCAAGCATGCAATTCAAACAATGTTCACTGATATGGGGAATCAGACTTCTTCCTTGAATATCTTTTTAAAAAGTCATTTGGTGACTTTCAGAACAAGTTATTTATATTGGATTAACCGTACCTGGAGGAATGCAAATGACACAAGCATCTTCGTAGTGGTCGCAGTTGGTCTCTCCAAACCCGTCGTGATAACAGTCCGCAAGAGTGGTCTCATTCCCAGTGCAACCAACCTGATCAAGCCAGATGGTACCTGATCCTGGGCCGAACTGACCATAGAGCGGAGCATCAGTCGCACCGGTGAACCCAAGCATCCTGCATGCTACAGAAGCATCGTCTAAATCCCAGTCATCATCACAGATGGTACCCCATTGGCCTTCAAACTCAATCTCTACCCTTCCTTCATAATCACTTCCTCCATCAACAAGGCGTATTTCAGTAATGGCAGGTTCTTATAACAAGAGACAGAAATATTTGAATTAGAAATTATTGTGCGTAGGCCTCCTACAACGTAAAAAATGAAATACTTAAAATTGTATATTTTAGATCAAGTTTATTTAAACCAATCAAAACAATAGACATATGACAAAATTTAACCAAAAAAAAGAGATTATATGATAGGTTTGGGACCCCATAGAATCAGAGCTTGTGAGAGAGGCCCCTCATATAGAACATTACAGCAAGATTGAGATGAAAAATATATGCAACGATAATCTAGAGAGTAAATAAGAAAAATACATACAAAAAATACACACGAACACAAATGGTTTATTAAGATTCAATTTACGATATTTTGTAATCTTTCAAATAAATATTTTCGATATAATTTTTTGAATATGGGCAGTGTTGGACTGGATCTAAAACTTTGTGGCAACTTACTCCATTCTTTGATACAAACTATCACAAATGAATTTAAAGCAGGATTTCTTCTTGCAAGTGGTTGGTGGATAAGATTTTTCTGCCGCCTATTGTACAAATAGACATTCGAGTTAACAACAAATGCATCTTTTAAAAATGAACAGTCGAGAGGATTGTGATTTGTACATAAATGTCCCGAACATGTTTACCTTGGGGAAGGCAAACAACACCAGCAGCTTCGTGAACTCTACAGTCACTCTCTCCTATTTCCCGATGCTGGCAGTCGGCTATGTTCTCTTCGACCCCGCTACACATGACATCATCCAGCCAGATGATCCCCGTCCCGATTCCGAAATGGGCAAGCAATGGAGCGCGGGTAGCTTTGGGGAAACCTAGCATCCTGCATACAACGTTGGCATCTCTAATATCCCAGGAATCATCACACACAGTTCCCCAAACTCCATTATAAAGAACTTCCACGGTTCCCTCCGTGTTGTCGCTCCCACCGACAAGCCTTACTTCAACTAATCAAGCAGTTTTAAAAAATAAACACATGAATAAGTTATTTTGCATCGTACGTTGAGAACTGTTTACGTCTGGTGTCGCTTCGGGACAATAAAACTAATACTTGTTTAAGTACTGATTGATTTTTTTTTCCATTTTGTATTAATCTTATTATATACATGTAGGTCTACAGATTTGGTAAGTGATAAAAGTAACTTTCACTTTTAAGTTCCCATTAATACCACCTTATGTGAACACATGTCATCAGTTTTACGTGATTATTTCTTTACGAATTATCTTATTAAATCAGGGACGGGTCTCTAGTTAGACCTAGCCAATGAGGACAAAGGATATACCATCAAAATACCACTTATGATATAAAATTTGAACTTTTGAATGGAGCACAACCCAGCACAAGAAAGTGATTTTACTAGAATAATTTTGTATAAAGTTCAGGACGTCATCCTACCTTCAGGAAGAAAAGCATCTTCTATTTCCTGGCATACGTCCTGTACGCTTCTGAATCCTGTGTACTGAAACAGGGCAGATTCCACCTGTTCATGTGTGAGTTCTGGATTAAGAGCAAGGAAGATATCCAAAGCTTCTTGGGCTATGATTGAACAACGACTGACATCGGTTAAAATGTCTAGTGTGCTGTTGGTTATATATGCAGCAACGTGATCAACAGCAGGAGATTCGGGAGGTGAGGCAAAAGCCTCTTGGATATCTTGACAAAGGGAATTCCTGTCTGTGAAACCACTCAGATGCGCCAGCAGATTGGAGGTATTCTGAAACACGCCATACATGTCAGGGGCATTATCACCCTGAACTGCCTCAACTATCCCGTTAACAAGGTCATCCCATGTTTCACACAACTCTGCAGCTCTAGGGATCAAGACTTTTGTAAACGCCACGAGGAAATCGGTTGTAAGCTCTTTCAATGATGACTCAGATTCAACGATTCCGACACGAGCTGTACACACATTGTCTATATCGTTGAAGGATACACCGACAAGATTATAAATGATCTTTTCAATGTGATCTAAGAAGTCGAATGGGCGTAGTGCATTTGATACAGATGTTAGTGGTTGGGTCGTTGGGAACGTTTGTGGCATGTACGACGACATAGCTCCTGTTATGTTTAGAATATACCTACAGTGTGCTAGGGCGTCAAAAGATGTCCCTTCCCTCAAAAACGACAAGACTGGATCGCAATACCCTCTTACGATGTCTAGTCCACCCGGAGCCACAGTCAATTGAGGGAGTACTCGAACGCAAACCTCGCCTTCAGCTTCTATGAGGCTCGTGGCTTTCCAAGCAGCTCCGGCAGCTTCAATGACATCTGATACTGCCAAGCGAGGAAGAATTTGGCCAGGGACCTCGAAAGGTTCGCTGATCGGATACTGCGATAGGCAGGCGAAGGAATTGTCCCAATCTACATACCACTCTCCGGCTATCGGGCAGACAGACGGGACATCTAAAATTAAACAAGAAAGTGATTATTATTAACTGCAGTTAGACATATCATTTACTTTGTTTATTTGTGTATCAAAGCAAATGCAGGACGAGTCACTTTGCATTAAAAACTACGGTTTTATAAAAGTTTAATCGTATCATGGAAGAATTTTGTTTATACTCTTTTAGATTTCTCTACATTGTTTGCATCATATAGATCTATGCATGGAAACGATGTGTAATAAGGTGCATATCAGAAACCGAGAGACTTATAGGGGAGACTAACCCCTTTACGCGTTCACCAAGGTCTCGCCAACTTTCTTCATCGACCGCTAGTCTCGTTTAGCGTCTACTTGTCAGAGAACATAGCGGGGCCTTGCCAAAAGGTTAGAATACGAATCGATGCATTTTCTCTTTGACCCCTTGACTGCCAAACTAATAACCCACACAGCCCGTTTTATTTGATTTCTTACCTGAAGTGCTTGTTACTGGGGGTACAGTTTCCTCGGTGGTATCAGTTGTATTGATAATCATTCCAGGAGAGGGCGGTATACAATTGTCTGAGCTGTCACATAAGCAGATGCTGGCGTCCTGGCTCTCATACGTCAGTCCAAGTTCTGGAGGAAACATTGTACTCGCGTCAGTTGGACCCAGGATGGTCTTGACAATATCTTCTCCTGCGCATGTGTCCCCGGAAGGAAGAACACCAGATATCCAGGGTCCACAGTCCCGAACTTCTTGTGTCAGCGTGAGTGGTCCTATGATTTTTTTTGTACAGAACATTAAAATTCATTGTACTTATTACGATTCCATCTGATACTGACAGCGATTTCCCCGTCATGATCAGTGTATCATATAATTATCGTTTAGTTATAATCTACACAAAGGAAGGGGGAAAGGGTTTTAAAAGCTTGGAACAAGGAATAAAAAGTAAACAAGGGTGAAATAGCTGTCAATGAAATTCAATAGTTACTTGATAAGAGTTTACTTTGAAACAAAAACAAATGTCTACTTATAATGCTTATGTAATGAAAATGAAAATCCATAATTTATTGTTCGAAATATACATACTCCGAAAATTTGCTTTGCCCAATTCATCGTGGGCCCGGCAGCCACCGTGCAGCGCCAGATCGACGAGGCTCTATCCCTTTAATTGATGAACGCCAAATAGGGTAGCAGCAACTCCCATCTTTTAACGTCTTTTGGTCTGAAACGCGGCCGGGTTTGAACCCCCGACCTCCCGGACGCTCTACCAACTGAGTCAACACACCAGTAAGGTCATTGAATAAGATATAGCGTCTAATCCGTGGTCAAAAACTTACTACTACCGATCGGACGCGTTAGAGAATGAATCAACAACGTCACGCCAGGCTTTGCAATCTGGCATGGGAGTTGGTAAATCATGTAACAAAGTATCTTTATCCCTACATACATGACATACGCAATGATCAAAATTAAAAGGTTTCCGACCTTTGTTTTTATGAGGGAGGCGCAACAAACGTACATAAAAAAATAACTTCTATCTCACTACGGAGACAGTGACCAGCAAATGTTATTCTACAATGAATTACGGTTGTAGAGGTAGATGTAAGTTACCCCTATTGATTACCCATGTTTCTGAACCGTACATAAGTATACCTTTTACATTCTACACATGCCCTTCACAGGGAAAATTTGTTTATAGAGAAATATTGGATTCCAAAATCAAATGTAGTTTATTACATGCATTTCATGCAAGAACGAAAGTCTTGTCTTGAGCCGTATGCCGTGACCCGAAATCATGTAACTACTTAAAACTATCAACTTCTTTAAGCTTGATCCTGCCCTTGTTAGCATGTAGGATCATGTCTTTTGGAAAGTGAAGTAGAGACCAACGTTTGCATCTTCTACTGCAAGAAGCATGAACGGCCGGTCATAAATTAGTGGCGTGCGCGACCACTGCTCAGGGTGACCAGATTTCACAAAATGAAATACGGGACATTTGACAAACGAAGATCAACAAAGAAGCCCACACAAAGTATTAGACTTGTGAAAAATATAAAGAATTGGAAGAGAAGGTGAACGAAAGAATGAAGGAGAAAGAAAAGAGATGATTGAGAAGGAAAGGAAAATAAAGGGAAAAATAAAAAATACCAGAAAGTTAGAATAAAAGAAGGATGAAAGAAATAATAAAAGAGGTAAAATATAAGGTTTCCGTCATTCTTTGTAATTAAAATAAAAAGAAAGAAGAAAGAAAGAAAGAAAGAAAGAAAGGAAAAAGGAAAAAAAGAAGAAAAGAAAGAAAAAGAAAGAAAGGAAGCGAAGATGAATAAATGTCTGAAAGACAAAATAAAGGAGAGAAATAAAGGGGAAAGGTAAGAAAAAGAAGGAGGAAAGAAACAATGAAGGAAATAAACATGTTTCCTTTATTCTTTGAAAGAAAGAATGAAAGAAAGAAAGAAGAAAACTGGAGGAAGGAAGGAATTAAGGCAGGGAAAGAAAGAAAGAAACAAAAGAAAGAAAGAATAAGGGAAAAAATACGAAGGGAAGAAATAAAGAAAGGAAGAAAGAGCGGAAGGGAAGAATGAAGGGAGGAGAGAACGCAAAAAAGGAGAAAATAATGGGAGGAGAGAAAGAACGAAAAGAAACAGGAGATGAAGAGAGAAGGAAGCCACGGTAATTATAAGGAAAGAAAGGATGAAGGAAATAAAAAAGGATATTTGATGAAGAAGGAAAGTAAGAGAAAGAAGGAAAGAAAGAAAAATGAACAGAGAGAGAGAAAAGAAAATGTCAAGGAAAGAAAGCGAGAAAATAAAGATAGATGGAACAAAAAGGGCAAGCAGAAAAGATAGAGTATATATAAAAGAAAGAAAGTTCAAACTTCAAGTAAACAAAAAATCCAATCATCTAATGAAAATCATAATTTTATTTGGTGGTTTTTTAATGTATTTTTAAAACTTAAAAATAAAATGTTTTAGAAATTAAAAAAAATTCAAAGTGAAACATATTGTCAAACATTAGGTGAAATATCCGGCATCGTACACACCAAGACCCAAAACGAAAGCTGAAACAACTAGATCTATGAAAAGTCAATAACTTGTTCCTCCGATTACATCTCCAAATCATTAATCTGAGAATCCATAGTATAATTATAAAAATTTCCCGCCGATTTTGTGATTATTTTGGTGGAAAAAACTGTTTATCATGCTTGTGAGATTGTTTGCACCATTGAGAATTTGCTTCGATCCTACATGCCTAGCTAGTAGCCTGCCACACACATGGAGGCCAGTTCGTTTGCAATGTATTGGGTTAGCACGAAATCATCGCAGAACTTGCAAAAGTTTACAGTTATCGATTTAATTGTTGTCCATGCTTCGTCAGCTGTTGGTTATTTAATGAAAATTCGTCGCTTTTAAAACTACAATTTGTTCAATATTCTGAAATACGGGACAAATAGGCGTCCCGGGAAGGGTCTGTCGGGACGCCGGGACACAGGAGCAAAATACGGGACAATCCCGGGAAATACGGGACGTCTGGTCACCCTGCCACTGGTGCAATCCCTTAAGGCTGTACTAATGAAAACCCATAGTGAACTTACGTCGGTGCTTTATTTTCTCTGCAGGAAAAAATATATATTTGGCATAGATTTAACTTTGCTATAATTTGAAAAAAAAAATTGTTAATGACTATTTCCATCTAAGGTAGTCAAGGAAGTTCATTTTCATAACATTTCCTATGTAAGCGTCGCTTGATGTTTCTAATCATTGATATACTACAGCAGCCAACATGATAAACATAGGCCATAAACGGAAGGTAAAATCATTTCTAATCTGAAACGCTGACGTACTTTTCTCGTCACCTGGGTCCCGTTGCATAAAAGTTACCACTATGGTAACTTTGCCATCCAGTGGTAACTACCATGGTAACAATGCTCACCAGCCAATCAAAATCAAGGATTCCATGGAAGATACCATTGCATGGCAAGTTACCATAAAAGTTACTTTTAGTGTTCGTGTAAGTGTTAGTAATCATGAAAGGTTAATCGAGACATATTAATCATTAGCTAACTTCGAAAAGGCTCAAATGCAATATTTTGCGAACTCATAATCGTCAAGAATCATCCAAAGGTTATATTCTTACCGGATGCACGAGCAAAGTGCAACGCAACAATCGTCGTCATACAGCTGGTAACGCCTTCTTCACAAGTCTTTTCTTGAGGGGTCTCTGAACACGTCACTGTACCGGGATCTACAGGCACAGGGAAGCTTGGATCGTCAGATATCATCCCAGCGCACGTCCTGCAAATTATGGCATGTCCTTAAAAAGAATACAATTTCATTTATTTATTTATTCATTCATTCATTTATTTGTTTGTTTATTTATTTTTCTAAGTGTATATTTCTCTATGTATTCATTTACTACCGTTGTTCTTGCATTGCCCATTTTCCAGATTTTGGACTGAGCTACGTGCAACGAATTCTAGAACGCAGTAAAAATATATTATAAAAAACCCTTCAAATGACAATGAAAGACTGAATGGTCTTTTTCCAAAATTGGTGATCCGAGCAGAAGGTCGTCTGAAGTTTTGCAGCTGACGAAATATTGCAAATTTGTGGTTTGTCCAGAGTCCAAGGCGAAACTTGAGTTTTGGATTAGCCAGTATTCGACAAAAGCTTCTTGATTGCTTATTGTCTGAAGGGCATTTCGCAACACATTTTCTATGTTCTTTCGAGCGTTCGCTTTAACTCCCTATTTCTCGCTATAATCCCCCAGATAATCTATGCATTTTACCTATTAACTATGTTGCACTCTTTTAAAATGGCAAATCGTTTTATAAAACAAAGTACGAGGTGTTCAAGAGATTGGATTTTTAACGAAATAGTCTTTTTAAAAAATGACCGAATAAGTATTGGCGGTGGATGCACTAGAAAGATTCTTATGGGGGGGAAAGGGATTTCTATGGGATGACCCTAAACAAAAATTAGACAAAGCGTTTGAAGACCAAGTGGCAATGCCCCCCCCCCCCCGCAAACGAGGGGGGGGGCCTCATCTCAAAAATTTGATGGGCATGTCTTACGGAAAATGAAGTGAAGAGATATCGAAGGGCCGTCTCTAGAATTACAAACTAAAAATGGTGGCGTTTCATGGAAGATGAATGCAAAAATAATAACTTTAAAGACGAATTTTCAGCTCAGTATTGGCTTTAGTGTCGATTTGGGATTCGATTACCACCAAAATATACAATAAATAGATAGATGTATAAGGGGAAATGTATATGTGTATGTTAGACGGTTTATCAAATGCACCACAAGAAATGATTTCTAAAATGTTAAAGATATACATGGTTGTAAATTTAGCTTTCATAAAATCACGGTTAATTTGCTATAGTCATTTATTTCTAGGATATTTTCGACCATTTCAGAACATTAGCAATGCCAACCTGCGCTATGCATTCGAAATTTAGTTGAATATGTCGCAAAGACCATGCTACATTATCAGTACAACATTTTGATATAATTATTTGAATTATTATTTGTTTTTATTTATTTGTTTATCTATTCATTTATATTCACTTAACATTTTAATCTTAATGTAGCACAATGAGTTTTACACTGTTTTTAATTGCAGCCCGTTAAACATAAAGAGCCCCCGTCTATAGAAAAGAATGATTTAAGATTACAATCGATCATTTGTTATTCAAATTTCTAAAACATAACATCAGAAAAGATTTTCTTTTAATACTCTGCCAATATCAATGTATTCTAAACAATCTTACGAATTTGTCAAATATTAACATTGATCAGTAAGTTCTGCACAACATTACATTCATTTTAAACTGAGAGGATAGCCCTGTCCTTGTTTGAAAGTAAATGTGAATAATGGAAAATGGGATTTGAAACATAAATCATGTATGTAAGAGCACATACCTAATGGGTATTTCTTCTGGCTTCTTCTTAAATGGAACTTAACATTTGGGATCGTGGTTTCTTTTCACATTCGTTGCAAGAAAAAAATGTATTCATTTAACTTAGTATCTTCATGGTCTTTTAATTGGTTCTGTACTTTGCTACTATTTGTACTATTGATTATCTTAATAATTGTGTTTTAAGATGAAATCCCTCTTTACTCGATAGCATAATCTGTCATTGTTGTTAGGATGTATCAGACTCAGTTCGTAACAGTTATTGTACCACGGTAACCAAGGTATATAATTTGGGTGCAAGAACAGCCGAGGTCCATCTCTTAGCTAACTTGGTTTAAACATGGGACGTTGTTGCGTGTACATGAAATCATCTTGTGTGCCATTCATATCCTCATGATACATCTAGAAGTGTCCCAAATTAATGACGAACTTACCGATATCATCAGACATAAACACAATTGATGTTGTTTGTTTTGATTTGAACAAAATGTACTACCATGGACTTAAGTCCTTTCTTATATTCGTATAAGCGCATTGGCGGCGGAAGCCCAACAAATTAGGAGGGGTCCACCTGAAATTTTGTGATGGACACAGGTAAAAACATTGACAAGCAAAAAAAAAAAAAAGTCATCAACCAAAATTTTAAGGGGGAGGACTAAACACATTTTAGGGGGGTCCATATGAATTTTTTGGGGGGACGCAGGAAACATAATTCGCAAGCAAAAAAAAAAAAAAAGGTTATCACCTAAAATTTTAGAGGGTGATTGTCCCCCCATCTCAAATCTAAGTGGGATCTGCCCCCCCCCCCCGCTTCCGCTGCCTATGTATAAGCGGCGCAAAAAATGTTCTTATGAACATTATCATCTTGTTGTACCTTTATTTTGATTAATGTTGAACCCGAATACCAAAGCAATTCAGATTTTCATTCACACACAAGAATAAAAAATTGTCATGAATGATGAAACAGTTTCTGACTCACCCGATGCAAGGGAAGCCCATACGATAGAGAATAGAAGGAACGTCTTCATGACTCCTACTTTGACCTTTACGGCTTCTCCGAACGAAGATGATTTTTTTTTACACCAGCGCCAATATTATCATAGAACCGTCTCAATGTGATGAACGATTGAAAGAAAATGATAATCAGCCAAATGAGCTGGTAGTTTATATTGGTAAACCAACTAGTGATGTTTCCTACGTAACTGACACCATCCGCCAGTGCATCTCTGTGACGTCATGTTTTTGGAACCGGTGTACCGCGGTGGCACTGTATTTTGATGCGACGTAATCTTCGCCGATCACTTTCCGCGATTTATTTCAAAACATTTTGCAACACCTTGCAAACTTTTAAGGCGGCATATTCGTGAAGACGGGCGGAGTTGGGGGCTGTGCCCTTCCCCATCCCAAAAGGGGGGGGGGGGTTACAACCAAGAAAAAAAGAGACGAACATGAATGGGAAAGAACAAAATTAGATTTTTTAATGGATTTTTTTTTCTATCTCTCTCTCTCGCTCGCGTAACCCGTCGCATCTATTTAAAAACTTCCTCATTAACGGAAACCAAAACCCAAGAAGAAAAGTAATCTCATCGGAAAGAGTAAAATGAGAGGAACAATTTAAAAAGCTTAAAAAAACTTTAAAAAGTTATGGGAGTTTGAATACTCTTGTTTTACTTACTATGGGCATCCTCAAATTGGCAAACGTGCTTCAAAATGGCTGATTCTGTGGACAACTCTCAATTCTTTTTATACACAAATTTTCAGATTTTCTTCATTATCTTTCAAATTACATCTTGCCTCCTTCTGAGAACAACATATATCAAGGGAAAATAAAATCCACACCATATATGTCAAGGTCAGGAGGAGAAAATGTGAAATATGTAAAATAAAGGGGATAATCTGAAAATATGTGTAAAAAACAAATAGAGAGATGTCCACAAAATCAGCCATTTTGAAGCACGTTTGCCAATTTGAGGATCCACATAGTAAGTACAACAAACTTTTTATTCGTCCATAACTTGCTCTTTTCATAACCGATTTCGATGAATTTTTTTTTATAATTGTTCATCTAATTTTACTTTCTGACTAGACTATACGTCAGAAATGTGACTAGACAATTAGTTGCACACAACTGTCTACTGATCTGGTCAATTTGACTGATTTGTTTTTTGAGTGCAAAATTCCAGGGGGGTCACTATAGAAACCCATTGGTCTTACCTTATGGATTTTGGATTCAATTTATTATGAAACGCCTTCATAGCCGGCATGTTTTGTAATTTCCAATACTTTGTTGAGAAATTCATTTCATAACCGGTGCCACGCAGCTGGTGATATCATAGCCGAAATTAGTAAAACGTTGCAAACTTTGAAATTTAAGACCGTGTTTACATTTCAAGGATCAAAACAAAAATACAGTATCTTATTTAAAAAGTGTCTGTTGTGGGGCGTTTTAATTGCACTTGATCCTGCGAAGTGGTGTACCTGCATGTTTGCTGGAGAAGTTTCGGAAGGAAAAATAAAAGGGCGTCCTTCCATATCCATTACACGCAGGAGGTCACGAATCAGGCGGTGATACACTTTTAACAACTTTTTTTCCCCCAGGGACACTTTTAACGCTATCCACACAAAACTACATTTCATTAATTTGATTTTCTCCATCTACATGATGGAAGATGGGTTCTCAAATCTTGTGCATTCGTTTTTATCTTTTAATCACGCATTGTAGACTGCTATGAAAGGATTTAAACTTTTTCAGAAAGCGTGCCAAATATGTTTTATTCTATTTTCTTGACCTTTCTCGAGAGTGTTACGTCCCCGGTATCATATTTCATCATAGCAGCAAAACATCAAAAAGTGCATTTTTTCCTATCAACATCATCCTCGCCCCACCCCCATAATGGGTTGTCTTTAAAGCATTATTCTATCCCGTCCGGATCCGCCCACAATATTCTATAATTAGGAATACATGACGTCCAGCCTAATTTTCAATAATTAATCATTACAAAATTTACTTTATTATTTGTTTATGTTAAAAGGGGAACGACGGTATAGAACAGATAGACTTGTGCAATTTTGCGTGAAATCGCTTCATAATTTACGAACAACTTGGATGGCAGAAAAAACGAAGTTGCGATTGGTATTTTGGGTACACCCACATCCCCTCCCTGAAAACACTCCCTCCTATGATAAAATTCACCTTCAAGTCTACGGACCCAAGAAAGATATACATTATTGGTGAAGATAATGATGATATCCATACAAACCTGCATGGTTAGTATAAGAAAAAAATTAAAACCACCCCTCTAGTGATATGATTTACCCCTAATGACTTACCCCAACCCATGGTCGAAGAAGAGAGTTGATCTATGTCTGGTACGCATCCGGAAAATCTCCCCATTGCCTTTTGTTTTACAATCAAAGAATATTTATTAATAGGCCTAATTATTAACAGGTTTGTCATTTATTTTTTCTAGTTGCTTCCTTTACGTTCGCAGTTTAAGCGTTGCGATTGGTAATCTGTTGTTTCCTTCCTGTTTTGTTTCGATTTGAATTGAAAAGAAACTGATTTAAATTGTGTGTGAGCTTGTGTTGGTGAGGATGCCCGTGTGGGTGTGTGTGTGTGTGGTCAAGAAGGATGGGTGTGTGTGTATGTGTATGTGTGTGTGTGAATGAGGGTGGCAGGTTGCGTGTGTTTGATGGGCAGCTGCGTGCGTGGGGAGATGTGTGTGTGTGTGAGTGACTGCGAGAGTGGAGGGTGTGTGCGAGTTTGAGGGTGGGAGGGTTGAATCGGTGCATGAGGGTGATTCGGTGTGAGTGAGTGTGTGATAACGGAAGAGACAGGTTTGCAACCAGTACATTCACCGGGTAGTAAAAAGAGCATATCATATATCAATGTTCAACGCATTGTGATTAGAGGGTATAAAGAAGATTAAAGTGGTTTATTGAAAACAAGCTTCTGTTCTCAAGGACTTTCACCTGTCTCCTAGAATTTAGGTGATCTGCTTTACTTTATTATTTGTATCGCTCATCACTAGCGAATTAGGGCCCCCAAAATAATAATAAAAATAGTATATAAAAAATAAATGAAAAATGATAAATTTAAATAAATCGTTACACTATATATGTTACCCCTGACCGATGATAGAAGAAAAAAGTTGAAATAAAAGTGATATGTCTTGTACACATCCAGTAAACTAATCTCCGGTTATTAACGTGTTTATATTTATCGTTCAAATTCACTTTCGCAAATTAAAAAAACGTGTGACAAGCTCTGAAGGGTCGCTCTAGCTCGTTTAGTGAGCTTCTTATTATTTTGGGGAAAAGATAATTCGAGATGGGGGGGGGGGCAGAATCTACAATTAGAAATATGCATTTTAATATTACGCCGAGAATTTTAATTCAAATTTTATGATAAAATTACAAGAATAATGAAATTTATCATATTTCATGTAGGTCTTAGGAGACACAAAATAAATAGCGAGTGCGTGACGTCATCGGCTCCTCATTTATTAACCGACAATTATATTGCTGTTCAAAGAGTCTAGGCAAAAGTAGAAGAACAAAATCCTAACCCGTTTTCCTATCGTGCATTAATTTTAATAGCCGTGGTGATAAAAACACCATCATGGTATGCTGGGCCCGCTGGAAAAATAGTTTTCAGAGCTGACGTGGCTACCCTGGGTAAAAAGTGACGTTATTGCTATCATCATCATTGGTATTATTTTTATTTTCTTTTTCATCACCATCACCATCATTATTATTATTACCATTATGATCATTCATTTTCATTATTATTATCATTATTTTCAGTAGTAACACCTTTATTATGCGTTTGATCAAATGAGGGATGGACATCCTCTCTGCGTTAATCAGGGGAGCTTTTCATGAAAGGACGTGTCGGAGGTTTCATCCAACAAGTCTCTTTTTATCTGACAGTTACCATAGTAACAGTGTGTCTAGTGTTTTTGGCGAAGCAGAATCGAGGAAGGATCTCAGATCTGACAACTTGGCAGACAAAAAAATGTTGATATAACGGTCCGTCGTACTATCTATTTCAACGGAGGTAAGGGGAGCATGGGCACTGATTTCAAATAATACTATATTAATACAGTATATGCCTCACTTCTGTCTCCCCCCCCCCCCTCTCTCTCGATTTTATAAGAAAATCATACATTATAATAGACTATTATCTGACATTATACTTATAAAGCATTTGTTGCGATGTTCTTAAAATTGCTGTCATTTCCCTACAAACGACCCTTATCCAACCTATGTGGACATATAACTTGTTAGAATTGGTTATCACTTTCCGAATTTTATACATCATTGTGTGTTATAATCAAGAAGTGCATGGACACTCATCTGTTGGGTAATGCTAAATGAGTATTATCTTGGCACGTTTAATCCGAATCGGAATTATATCCATCGGCCTAGATATTACTTTCAGGGAAGGGAGGAAAAGAGAAATATCTTTCCTTTATGAATTTATAGATCGTGATAGATTTCTGAAATTTCAGAAATACTTCCGCTGAATCGTCATGGGGGGGGTGTTTGAAGTCTTCTGACCTACATTTTGTTGGGTTTATGATAATATTGTGCAAAAATGTAGGCAATGTGAGCTCTGTAACGAAACAGGAGGTGTGTTTTTTTCAGGCCTGGGCGAAAATGAAATAATTCGGAAGCATTGGAAAATGGGCGATTCGGTCGTCGGGTGGTTTTTCAACTTGTTTGCATGTTAAAGGGGTAGTGTTCTCTGACAGGAAATTGGTTTCAGTAAAGGGAGATCAACAAAATAAGCATATTGTTTATGATTTAATGAAGATCCATCAAAATATTAAAGATGTATATCCATGAACTGACTTCTTGCCTTCTTGTTAGGCACTCAGCCTTTAGGTTGGTAAAGGGTAATATTACTTTGTAATGTTAAATATGAAGGGCCAGCTGCAAGAACAGCCTAAGGCTGATGTGGCTACCCTGGGTAAATATTCTAATTGTCATTTGTGGTAACGATTTCAAAATGAGTTCTTACAAGATTAGATAAAATGAACTCTCAAAAATTGTATATATGATTAAAATTTCTATGCCAAATAATTTGGTATTAAAGAAATTATTTAATTGCTGAGAAAAACTATAAAAACAAGCATGGAATTCGAGCAGGATGGTCGGGTCTCTAGCAGTGGCGTACCTAGGATTTTCCACAGGGGGGGGGGGGGGAACCGTCCGCCAAAAAAATGACAAGCAAAAAAAAGGGTCTTCAAGCTCGGGCAGGGATACTCATTTGCATGGGTTGTGACTCGGTAAGCTAGTGGTCTCTAAGTAATATCACTTAACTGTTCCACCTTAATTTTTTTTGGTGTTTTTTTCGTTTTTTAATTGAAACGAGTGATGGATTCTAAAACTGTAGTTTAGTGACGTCAGAAGTGTTCTTTCTTCGATACTATATCAATCAATCAACCAATCAATTTAGCAATCAATCAATTAGTCAATCAATCAACCATCCAGTCAATTAGTTCAAAAACTGAAAAAAATCAACCAATAACTTATCAATCATAATAAAATCAAAATATAAGTCAGGATCAGGTTCATAACCAATCAATCAGTAAACCTTTTGTAAAAGTTCAAGACCACCTGAAAATTTGTATGTTAAGCACATATTTATAATTGCAGAGGCCGCAGAAAAAAAAACTTTCAAAGGGAGGCCGAGCCAAAAGTTGTGGGAGCTGACCATAAAAAACTTACAACCAGATGGTCATTTTTGCGCGTTTTTGCACACGATTTTGTAAAAAAGTTTTTGGGAGGGGGCTGAAACCCACCCCCTCCCTTTCCTGTTTCAGCTGCCCTAAAGTTTGATATACTTATATACTAGTTTCATTACAAGCCGGCCTATCATAATTTGTTAGAATTTATTTGTATATGATTTGAATGGATACAGAAAAATTAGTTTAAAGAAATTGTCCAATAGCTGGACTTATTATTTTGTTTTCAAAAGTATCTTTACTTCAAAATGTGGTTTAAGAAAACCCAAAAAGATTAGTCGAGGTACTCGATAATTTCTTTTAACAAATCTCCCTTTAACCATTCAAATCATACACGAAATCAACACCAACAAATGATATACAGGTCAGATTTTAATGAAACTGTGATAAACATGTGCTACCCCAGTTTTTTTAGGTGGTCTTAATAAGCTTTCGCAAATGATGGTATTATTGAATCAAGTATGTATTTCTATCACCAAATCAATCCACGCTTCCGATCATATCAGGGTCAGTTCCCCCCCCCCCAAAAAAAAAAAGAAATTGGTAGCTTTGCAATTATAACAAATAACATGGTAATATAGCATCCATTTACACTTAAAGTATTAATATTATAATAGTTGTAAATGTTTATGAAACGGACCCCTCATCCATTGCGCTGGTACCCCCAAAAAGCATGCGCTCTCTGCGTCCGTACTTATCATAATATCATAAAATGTGTTATTCATAAACACAGAATGATCTGTTTTCTGGCATTTGCGTCTGCCAAATCTTCTTAAGGTGTTATTGCCAGTGGCGTACCTAGGATTTTCCACAGGGGTGGAGGCAAAACCGTCCGCCAAAAAAAATTGACAAGCAAAAAACAGAGGTCTTCAGTCACAAACAAAGGATTTCGTACCACAAAAAAATGGCAAAAAAGGTTTTCAAGCTCGTCAGGGGGGGGAGCAAATGCCCCCCCCCCCCGTAGGTACGCTAGTGGTCATTGCTGACATTTAAACATCACTGTTGTAATATTAATTCTGCGTCTCTAGGCCCTGTTACCATGGTAACACACGTTATTCCCGTTTATGAATTGAGAATGTTCAATAATTGCAGGAAGGAATCTAAATGTCTAATTTTTGATTTGAACAGCAATTTTTAAGTGCTTTGGTGCTGAACCTAGCATGTTTATTTCGCGTTACGTTATTCAAGCATCTTACACATAATATCCAACGATGTCCTACACTTTTTGAAAACGTTAATAAAATCTGATATTAAAGGAGGAAACCGTTTTTGTTATACTATTATCACTGATTAAAATATTTTGGCGATATCTTTTGAGAAAGTAATATTACTAATAGACGATGCTGAAATCAGACCATGTGAGTATTATACCAATAATACTCACATGTCCTGTGAGTAGAGTGCACCAAACAACAATTAGACAAGACCTATCTGTGAAGCGGCCCATCTGATGGAAAGAAAATAGACCATTAAAAAAACCAATTCGACTCCCCAAAAAATTTCGAATCAATAGAAAAAAAATTAAACAAAAATAACGCTGAAAATTTCCTAAAAATCGGATATAGGATAAGAAAGTTATGGCATTTTAAAATTTCGCTTATTTTTCACAAAATAGTTGTATGCACAACTCAGTGACATGCAAATAAGAAAATGGATGATGTCTCTCACTCACTATTTCTACGTTTTTTATTGTTTGATGAATTATACAATGATTATGTTTCTTTATTGATTTGACAACAGGGACCAGCTTGCCTGAAACATGAAATTATAAAACAATGGTAATTTCACATGTTCAGTGAGGAAGAAAACTTTGTTTCACAGTGAATGAGGAGACTATTAGAATTAATATAATTCAATACAAAATAATGAGTGAGTGGATGACCTCATCTGTCCCCTCATTTGCATTCCGAATATAATGTGCATATAATTGTTTTTTTTGTAAAATTTTCTGAAAGTTAGAAATGTCATATATGTAACTTTCCTATTTATATACGATTGATATGAAATTTTGCAGTGTTGTGTTAGATTTTTCTCTTTTTATTAAAATCCACTTTTAGTGGGCTGGTCCTTAAGAAAACCCAAATATAGAGCTTGTTTTGGAACCATTTACCATTTTTACGAATCGATAACAGAAATCTACTGACACACAAACTTTATTTTCTAGAGTTTAATGAAATCAACCTGTTTGAAACTAAGAGGACGATTGGATTACAACCTTTAGGAAAATACCTACGGTTGGAATTCAAATAGTAAAAAGAGGATTTAAAAAATAAATTCATATGCCATCATTGTATCCCATATCTATCAATTGGGCAGTGTGTTAAGACTTATAAGCATGTAGAGCCCCCTATCCAATCTGAAAGTGTAGCTTATGTGGTTTAGAATGATTGAACTGAATATAGCCATATTTCCGTCTACAGAAAAGTAAATGTCAGAAGGAATCCTTAGAATTGTAATGGGTTTTATACCGAAAGGATAAGAGTAAAATTACTCCTCGAAATTTCTGACTTAATGAGCGAAATATACATGAACACACAACCAGTTTACACAGCTAAGAAGAGCAACTTCTCCCAAATAATGTGATACCCTTTGTACATAGGCCTTGTATAATTATCATCACGCCTGGATAATCAGGAGTATTATTTGCTGTGATGAAACAAAAAATATGCCAAAGTAATTTCTGACTGTGGAGAATAATTGGAGTTGTCATTTTGTGATATTTCCCTCAAGAATTGCAGTCACAGTTTATTGAAAGATATCTTTGCTTTGTCCCATTATCGTACAGAAGTCTATTTTATTTTTTTCGTTTTCATCGATACTATTCAATATCAACTCAATCTAATAGTAGTTCTTCCTCTCGCAGATGAAAGGTTTAGTTACTGTAGTACAAGATGCGGTCTTCCATTTCATCTTTTCTTCGTCAGTAGCGCCCTCATTGGCCACATACGCACAGTTGTCGGATGGCTCTCCTTCTTGCCAGTCTTGGCGATTGTTCCTCACCCTTGAGTAGTCTGTCCACCTCCCAGTTTGTCCGGTGATGTCGCCTCGATTTAGACCAATCCAATAGCCCTATTGAGATGAAATTTACCAGAAAAATCATATACTGCAGATGATAAAATAAACAAGAACTACAGGTTAAAGAGAAATTAAAGTAGTTGCAGTAAACACTGATTTCATGAGAAAGTCTGTAAAACGAGGCTTAATTGTCAGTATATCATCGAGGATCTACATCGGGTACAGTTACATAAACTGAACTTTGTGAAATCTTGAAATCTACGCTGAAAAATGTATAAAGAACACGTCTGTAGGAGCAAAGGTACAACAAGGGAAAGATCGGACACTTCAGCTATTTCTTGAAACGCTCCCAAACGCCAATAAAGGCTCATGTGAAAGGACACCCACTAGCGTTGAGTAAGTAAACCTTCGCACATCGCTGCTGTGTATAAAACATATTGGGAAGATGAGAGAGGGTAATAAGGAGAGGGCTCAAGGGTGGTGCATGGGAATAATTCTGCCATTTATTACCCAGAAACCTTTGAAATATATTCATCTTCAATTAAGGAAAAGAAAAATAATCTAAAAAAAATCAAAATGTAAAAATCGTTTAGTCCTTTACCCCTTCAACATTTATGCCATATGTTTCGTACACAATCATCTGGCGATAAGCAAAGTTTTTTTTCAAAAGTTGCTACTTATTCAACGCTGTGGGGCGCTCTTCCCGATCGTTTCATTACGCGCTTTATAATTATGTAGGGGAAGGCGGGGTAAGTTGCGACACTTTTGCATTTGGCATGTTAGAATTGGTATGACTAGTAATATTGTAGAAATAAGTACCTTGCCTTTAAATTTGATTCTTGGGAAATCTTTTTCACCTATAGATAACTTTCTACCCCCACACTGAAAGTCATCGTGACCTTTGAAAAAAACGATGTAAAATGGCTCAACTTGCCCCATATATGGGGTAAGTTGTGCCACCGTCTGGGGTAAGTTGAGCCACAAAAACTATGTACAAAATGTATGCAGGAAGAACCAGGATGTCAATTTTTCATTTAAAGTCTTTTCACTTGCTGGTTCTCTATAAATACTACATCTTCTAAAAGTAAAAGAACTTTCATGTGAATTTACCCCTTTCTGCCTGCATATCAATGGCTTTTTACATTTTTTAACATTTTTTTAATACATCACCATAAGAATTACTATGGCTCAACTTGCCTCATGTTGATTTGGCTTAAATTACCCCAGTCCAAACTTATTGCGATATTTTCAAATCCACACATTTCTCATGTATTCATCATGTAAAAGACTATGACAAAAATGACAATCCATACCTGGACTAACAATATTGTTCTTATTTCTATGATATATTTAAAGACGTGTGTGGGTAAAAAGCACTTATCTATTTTACACCCTTTTTTTTTTACTTTTTTGGCTGAAATTTGTATTTTTCCCTCTAAAAAAGCACTTTTTGTTTCAAAGTTGGAAACAAAATGGTGGGGTTAAGGGTTATGCTATGGGTCATCAATACATGACACCACCATAATGTCTGACTCATTCATTATTTGCCTGGAGGTGGTGGCTCAACTTGTCCCTATGCTCAACTTCCCCTCCCCCCCCTTCCCCTACTGTACGACCTCCCCATTGTAATAGGAGCCACATGCCTACAGTGAGTTCTTAAACCTATTCCCAGTGGGACATATTGCAAGTGTAAGATTCTTTCTAAAGCAGCCACCTGCGTATCGTGACCACTTTATTACAAATTGTTAAATTACGAGAGCTTGAAAGAGAATTATTGTACATGTATCATGTTTATACGGGTTAAAAAAATTAAGCAAATGTAATAACAATTTGATAATGAGGAAATCAAGAATCAAACATCCTAAGCGCCTTGACTTGTAAATATGTTATCTCTTATTTTCACATGTACATTTTTTATACAAGCCTACAATTGCACCCCTCCCCCATTTGTTTAAACGCCATCAGCTTGATCAGCGCGTCTCTGTTGCACATGCTAATGGCTACGGGTTTGGCGGTGGCCACGATAGGATCAAAGATTAAAAAAAAACGCTTCAGTTTCGTTCGGAAATTATGCAACTGTGTCCAAAATAATGACAGGGAAAAATAAAAGCACTTGACATATGCCAAAAATACCTGCTGCGAGAATTAGGTTCCATACATAGAAAGACAAGTCACGGACCAATAGCACCAGTTAGCATCTCTCTGCTGAGAGCTGCTGACTACCATGGGTGATATCAAAATAAATAACAACAGGAACAACAGCAACCAAAAATGATAATTATAATAACAATAATTATGATGATAATAATAATTATTATTATTATTGCTACTTTTATTATTCTAATTATTAATAGATAATATTTGCGATGATTATTCGTATATTTTTATTATTATTACTATTTTTATAAGTATGTGGGAAATGTTTTAATTTCCTCTATTTCCTGAAAAAATACTATACACTTAAGAATAGGCACCATCTTCCCTCAAATGGCGTTTGACCACCGCCCCCCCCCCCCTTCTCCTCCGTTAGATATGCGTGTATATATATATACATATACATATATATATATATATATAGATATAGTCTGCCTGAAGATCGCCGAAAGCGTGAAACCGACTGTAGTGGACTGAACTGACCAAGGTATGAATATATAATTGCTCTGCCTCGGCATTGAGCACTTTTTGGAATCCTCAACCAATCCCATACCAAGTGGATATATATATATATATATATATATAATATATATATATATATATATATATATATATATATATATATATATATATATATATATATATATATATATATATATTCTAACGCCCGCTGCTTCTCAGCCCTTGAGCGAAGTATTTCCACACCAGACGCAAGTACTCTCCATCAGTCTCTATACGTTATTTAATTAAACAACGAATAGCCTGGAAAAAACCCGAACCTCGATTTCGTTGGCTTCGTTTTGGCTTTTTTGTCCCTATAGAATTACCATATTGCTTTCCTGACTCCCATCAATCATTGTGGAATGGGTAAAAAAGTTTATCTTACCGATTCTAGATTGGTTCCCGCACTGCTCCAATAGTTGAATATGGCAGATGCTTCTTCGGTATTGTCCAGTGATGTCAGATCACCTTCCTCATTACCCGGACTACTAAGACTCTTACAGAGCTGATTGGCCTCCTCCCAAGTGGAAGGTGTACTGCCATAAGAATAGCAGAACCTGCTTACACCGGGTATGGTAACCCATGGGTTGGTCCCCTCGACACGGATGTCTTCACATCGTCTGGCGTTGGTAGAGACTGCCATCAGGGATATCAGACCAACCTGGCCTAAGATGAGGGAGTGGAGCAAAAGCTTCATCATGGTGATGTCGGGTTTATTGTCGACTTGCGTTCGGTGAGCAAACTCTCGTTAGATGGCTAGTTAGATGTGATCGGATGACCAGAGTACACGGGCATTTATACATTAGATTTATAAAAGATAAGTTAAGTTTTCGTGTCAGCTTATTTACTATTTCATAAAGTCACGGTATGGAATAATACTTGTATATAGTGACGTGTTAGTTTTTGATTTGCTGCATGCCGCCAGTTCATAAGCATTGTCATTGGAGCATCAGTAAGCATGATAAGGAGGATTTGCTCGTGCATATTCGAGGTTCGTTGATAATTCTAATGGAACTTGAAATATTTTTTATATGGTAATAACCATATGGCGCCGCATAATTCATATATTATTTAATTTAGTATCTTTCCATATCTATATCCATACTCATTTTCGTTTATCTAGTTTAATACCCATTAAACTTCTCTCCATGATGAAGTTTTGTATTAAATTATGCACAAAAGATAGATAATGGATTTAAACTCACTGACCAGAACTTATTACAATTTATTATATATACTGGTACTTTTTTTCCCAGTGAATTATTAATGCATTGCTTTCAAGCCGTTGAAAGACGCTGCATGTAACTGAATAGTTGATTGACAACCTGATTAGATCTGCCGTGGGTAATTCAAATTCCTTTATTTCACATCTCTTAAAAACAGGATACATTGCATTGTGAATTAATTCAATAAATCAAAAACAATAAAGACAGTTTTGCAAATTAGACACAAAGATACAAAGTAATATTGGATGTGAGGGAGTAACAAAAAGCCAATGGCTTGCAATATCTAGGCTACTCCCCTGTTTACCTTTATTATTGATGATAAAACAAAAACAATATCATCCAATCAGCTTTTAAGATTGAAAAAAAAAACATATCTCAAAATCAAACCAAATCAGCAAACTGGTAGAACCAAACACCAACAATAATTAAAAGCATTAATTATTTGAGTATTTGAGCATCATATTATAACTAAAGATTTGTCCATAGATTTAGTCAATCGATTTGTTTGTTTTTTCATTTCATGGTCTTTGATTTGTTGCTATTGTTAGAATTACCATCTGGTGTCGCGTCATTTTGGAGAAAGACGCCAGGTTACAGATATTAATAATTCATTATACCAGCTTCATAAATCTAAACGCCAATCATCTGAATCACATTCCTTAATTAAATGAGAAAACATGTGACCAACCACCTACAACCAACAATAAATCGCCCAGAATTAATTTGAGAATTGTTATTAAGATTGGAAAACAGATCCAACACGTTAAGGCGATATATACCTTGTCAAAATTGATGAAAAAACATAATCCAAAACCCTAGTCATTCAATTGATATACCTGTGTACCGTGCGAGTAAAAAACTTGACATCCCACAAACCCCCAATTTAAAGAAAAAAATGATATCATGAAACACGTAATCACTATCTATCATGTCTATTGCCTGAAAGAGTACATTCTCCCAAATAATTTGAGATCATATCTACATGGTATGTGTTAATGCTTAGATGATCAGGAGGTATTCTTGGCAGTGATTTAAGTTTGTGTTCTGTCAAGGTAACACATGACTGCAATGAATGAATCCAGATATCATTGAAGTCATAATCCAACAACGGTTGCATTAAAATCTATCTCATACATTTGGTTCGGTAATTTACATCATAATTGTTTTATAAACAATTTTAGTAGCAATTCTCGACTTAGTTTCATTAGAAAGGGATTTGAAAATATGTTTACTAACTCATGCAGGAATATGGCATCATTAGCATCTGGGCTTCATTCATTGCATTCATGTCCTTTTTGGCGCAAATTAAAATTGACATCACTGCAAAGAATGCATACTGATTATCCAAGCGTGCAGACATACGATATGAATATGGTGTCAAATTATTTATGAGAAGGCACATGTACTCTTTTAAGCCTTATAATTATTGTTATTGTGCTTACATGACATATGTCTTCTTGAATTGGGGAGGTGTCTTTTTTTAATGCCATGGTAGAAGAAAACACAGTTTGAACGTCAGGTTGACTTAACATGCGTAAGCTTGAAATATGTACCAAGTGCAATCAATGAACATGCTTACAACACGTTTCAACAAATCTGCTAAAACCTTTGTCAAAAAAACTTTTGTAGCTTGTTTGCTAATTGACTTCACAGTTTGGATTTTCGACAGTATGAAGAAAAGGAATTACTATTTCAGATGAGCTAATTTTCCAATTCAGCGTTTTCGAAGACCCAAATACTTTTTTATTCTCAGAAAACTTTGGGGTAGCTAGTCACAAATAAAGAGAATGTTGTGGCTCAGTGGACACGTCACCTAACATTGAACCAGAAGGTCGAGGGTTCAGATCCCACCGCAGCACTCGCGTCATTTGGCAAAACGTTTATCTACATTTGCCACTATCCATCCATGTGTAATAAATGGGTACCCGGTTGAAAGGAATTCCTTGATTGCTCGAGCGTCCGATCGGGGTAGCCGTGATAAAGCCGGGGAATGTTGGGCTATGCAGGGCTTAGAAACATTGGTATTAAAGGTATTGTTTAACTTTGTGAGCAGCCGATTTAAAAAATTCTCAAACCAAGATGAAACATGTGTACAAGTGCATGTATTAGAACTAATAAACCCTGAAAACAACCATTATTGAGAATGAAAAGCTAAAACTACAAGGCAAACCCCGATTTGTAAATAGGCGTCTTATAGACACCTAAATAGTACACATAAGTGTATGGGATTAAATTAAGATGGTGTTTCCGGTCACTTTTTATTTCAATTTTTGAAGCACTAAATAATCATTTTCGAACGCAATTTTTTCTGGGCTTCATTTTTGGAACATATCACAGACACAGGTGACAAGTGTGACCTTCTAGCTCAGATTTTTTTAAAGTCAAACCAATGTTAAACAATCACTTTAAGCGCTATATTTTAATGTTGCATGTCATTATTATTGTTGTTATTAGAGGGAGGTAAAATTAGCTTATATTAACATCCAGTGGCGTCATGAGCCGAAAATGCTGACGGGGGCAGATATGGCGTATCGGGCAAAATCTATTTAAAAGTTGCGAGCGAGCAACGATGTATGCATTTTGATTTTCTTGGATAGATTTTGATACAATAGTCAGAAAAGAACATATATAACGTCTCACCATCTAATCTTTCCCTTTCTTCCCTTTTCTGATTTTTCTTGGTCGTAACAATTCTTTACTACTGAGTGTTTTAAATACGATATACATGAAACATAATGATACAAACTCAGAGTACGTGGAACGGTAGGGGGGGGGGCTTTTTACAATAAACGTGAACAAAGGCGTTAGCTCATTTGAGTATGATTTTATATGTGGTCAGCACACCCAATCACCCCCCCCTCACACACACACACACACACTCACATATACTCACCACGTCCGCTGAAATTGTAGCGCGCAGAAACATGTTGTTATATATCCGGGGTCTCACTAACTATTCCCCGATTCATCCAGGCAAGTTATCATTAATTGATACTGGTACTCTTTCTTACAGAACACGTTTCATAAATCAATCATATCAAACCAAATAAAATGACAGAAAGAAAACTCGTAGAGCCGTAATCCATGACTTTTTTACTACACTACAAATCGGACGCATCGGAAAATGGATTATCAATAGTACACCAGGATTTGCGATATGACATAAAAGTTGGTAAATCGTGTAACAAATTATGTGTACCCCGATAGTAATCATAAATTCAATGGTCTCCGTCCTCTTGTTTAATGAGGGGGGGGGGGGGTGGCGAAAAAAATTATATCAGAAAAATATTCCTTCTCATTAAGGAAACAATAACACTAGTTAAACTATTTATTTTGTTTATGCCAATCATCCTTCCGGTTTACATTTATCTCCCACTTGCTACCGTTATAAAGCAAGGAGTCGGGAGGTCAGTCCCAGCAAGCAATAGCATATCATTATTATCTCTATCGTTTTCATCACTATTAGTATTGCCAAACTTTTGGCCTTGTAACGGGTCCTCATCAGGGCCTTTGGGATATAAAAGAATAAACAATAATAGATTAAAAAATAACGAAAATAAAGAAGGGATGCAACCAAAACGCAATCTAAACAAGCCCGGGATAGACACATAACCAAAAGAACAAAGTTTCTTAACATCGAATCAAATGTCAGTAAAAGGAAACAGTCATCTCTGCTGCAATATGAAGAAAAGAGTAAAACGTGAAAATAAAAATAAAATTGAAAATTACCTTGAAGAGGGGAAAGACTAACCACTTAATCCACACACCAACATCCTATCCCTCCTCTTGCCTATGCAAGGTAACTTTCAAATATTACTTTCAATTTCCGTTGTACATGTTCACGTATATCCTGCCGGGTACACATCTGCCTTACCTGTGTTGAGGATACAGCTGAATGAAAACACGCCATAGCTAACAAGGAAAAGCGCCGTGGTGTAGCGGTTCTTACTCTTGCCTTATAATCAGAGGGTCGTGTGTTCGAATCCCACCATGGCCTAGCGTCCTTTGGCAAGGCGTCAGTCCACAAGTTGCCACTCTCCACCAAGGTGTTTAATGGGTATCCGATAGGATGCGAAAGCCTATGTAGTATGCCTAGCAATTGAGTCTTGTAACTCTTCTTAGAATGCTCCTAAGGGAGTGGAGAAGGTGCATACATTGTATGCGGGCATGCAAGGATCCGATGACCGTGGTAATAATATCTGTTAAGCGCTTAGAGACGTCGTCCGATGTGTTAAGGGCTATATAGATGCGGAATATTATCTTTGTTATTATTATTGTTATTACTAGTGTTATTATTATTATTATTACTACTACTACTACTACTACTACTAAACCACTTTGCTTAGCTAACCATTACTATGGTGTTAAAGGGCTTCAGATTCGAAATGCTAATGGATCTTTAAGGTGTCAAAACATATGCATATTTTCCCCTCTCCCTATTAAGTTAAAACAATGAAGAGGTTTGTTTTATTTGTTCCACACTCTTATGAAATTGTCGGTAATAATTCATCTCATTTGCGGTAACGATGAAAAGTAAACACATGTTGCCCAAAATATCTAGATAAAAATGATGCTTCATGATGGTTCATGATTATGGTTCATCAAAGAAAAATGTTTAGTATTCCCATAAGCAATTTACAGACTGCTTCATATCCAACTTTAATAATGATAATAATACCAACATGCTTATTTAGCGCATATCACTGCCAAATGCGTCCCTATGCGCTTAATTGGATATTATTACCCTGGCTTTAGCTTCGCAGCCTTTTACAGCGCGATAGCATTTCAAGGAGTAAATTCCTGCCAAGTACCCATTTACCTCCCTGGGTCGAGTGCAGCACAATGTGGATTAATTTCTTGCTGAAGGAAATTACGCCATGGCTGGGATTCGAACCCACGACCCTCTGTTTCAAAGTCGGAAGACTAATCCACTGGGCCACAACGCTCCACTAAACTTTGTTTGTTCATTAATTATTTTGATATCCTTTCAATATGTCTCCACGCCATATCTTTCGGTGAAAATAAAGGGTATTTGAAATGTAATATACATGTACATATTAAAAAGAATAGATATGATTACACACTTGACTGCAAAAACTTAGAACAAGATACTATATACGTGTATATCCTGGTACTGTTTTTTACCCCAAAATTAGTAATGCATTGATTTCAAATCTGTGTAGGAGTTAATTATCAATTTATATCTAAACAGACAGTGACCTCAGTATGGAATATCCCATTAAATATATCTATCGAGTTCAAGAAACTTGTATGCCTATTACTAAAAGTGAATTCACCGGGTTCTGTTTTATTCATGACTCAGGACTGGTGACTTCTTTCCAATTTCGCAAAATGAAATAATAATGGTGATAATAATGATATTAAATATAACCATAACAATATGATATTAATAATAATGATAGTAATAAGAATGAAAATAATAAAAATAGTGATAATAATAATAAAATAACAATATTGTTATTAATAATAATAGTAATTTAAAAAGCAATTATAACACCGATAATAATGATGATAATAATAATTTACTCGCATTGCGACATAAGACATTTTACACAGACTCTTGTGTGTAAGTGACACTTTTAAAATGATTATCAAACATAAGGATGAAAATCGAAGGTCGAATGTTCACTATTATCTAACACCTAGATAGATCCTTGTGACTTGATTGGTTGTTTGGTATCGTTCAAGCAGCCCATTTTGCAATGATGTCATCAACCGTGCAATTTTGGATCCATACGATTTTGTACATTGCACTCGCGCACCGAGACTGCAGCTCAGCTGCAGCTGCAGGCACCATGTTGGAATGACGTAACAATCAACAGACCGAACTCGCACTGCATGAACATGTTTTGCATTGAAATTCATTAATTTCATATGAAAAAAAAATTAGGTGTCATATAAACCAAACAATTTTTTTTTTCGTTCGTGCAATGGACAGAATACTTTATTTGGTGAAAGATGAAATAATGATCCATTCACCTCATGAAGTATTCTGTCCATTGCACTCATAAACATTCATTATTTGTATACCAGTGGATATAACATAATATCTGACAATCCATATCTGACCAGAAAAGGATCACTCTAACTGCTCACTTTATGAAGACATCTCATGACGGATCAAATTCACCAACAGTAAAATAGCCATAATTCTTCTGCCAGTCAAATATAGTTCTAAAATTGGTGATATTTCTTCCCGATTTTGGAAAGGGAAGTTGAGAAGTTACCCTCCATTGATTCAGTGTTAGATGGACAATCATTTATTTATACACTTTGTCGATCGGTTATATCAAAATTAAATTAAAAAAAATTAATCTTTTGCCTCCCCGTTGTTAAACACGTAAATAGGCACGTGCAACTCGAGGTTAATACCAGTCATGTAGACCTAAACCCCTCAAAAAAAGTTTTGCAACTCAGTTTTGGGGGATGATATTTTTCTGGTTACAGAAGTATAAAAGATGAAACTGGTATCATTGGAAAGCTGAATTATTCCTCTTTACAATGACATGCCATTTGTTGTGATTATGTAATCATGGAATATGCAATCACCCTGAACATTGAGAAAAGTCAGAAGTGAAATGTTGCAAAATGCATTGATTTCTAACAAGAGTCTCCATTTCTATAGAATTTCCACCATGCAGGTGACAGTGAATGCACTCGGTCCATCCTCGAAACAATTGGAAATTCGCTATTGGAAACGACGCATTTCATTTCTAACATTGCTGCGTATTATCATGTCTGTGTATTTCATGATAACACTAGCATTACAAATGACACATGATTGTAAAGAAGAATAATCATGCTTTCTAAAGATATCACTTTTACACATGATGATGGCACATTCAGAAATTTATTAGCACTCAAACTTGCAGTTTGAGTTGCAGAACTCAAACATGACATGGCAACGAATTTTGCAACATTTCATTTTTTACATTGCTGCATATTTATCATGTCTGTGTATTTCATGATAACACTAGCATTACAAATGACACATGATCGTAAAGAGGAATAATCATGCTTTCCAATGATACCACTTTTACATATGATGATGGCACACTAAGAAATTTATTAGCACTCAAACTTGAGTTGCAGAACTTTTTTTGAGGGGTTTATATCATGTATATACTTACTTACTGCCCGCTATGCCACCATTGGCATGTAGGGCAGCAACGAATGTCCTACACTTCTGTCGATCCTGGGCCAAGATCTGTATAGTTCTCAATGTGTGCCTCAAGTGTTTTAGTTCTCCCTCTACTGTTCTGCGCCATGTGGTCTTTGGCCGCCCCTTCTTTCTTCTCCCTTCAGGGGTCCAGTGGAGAGCTACACGGGTGATGTTCTGGGCATCCATTCTAAGGATATGTCCAATCCATTTCCATCGTCTTCTGAGGATTATGGTTCCCATCGCGATGTAAACACGAGAACATGGGAACCATATCATGTATATAGTGTGCCATTTAATAAGCAATGCTAAACTATATAGGTGTACATGTATTACCCCTTACATGTATATATATATATATATATATATATATATATATGTATGTATATATATATATATATATATATATATACATATATATATATACAGTTAACAAAATTATTCCTACCCCTACTAAAATTTCAATATTTCGTGTATTTTCTGGAAAACTACAGATCGACACAGAATATTTTGACCGTTGGAGTTGGATACCTTAACCTGAAAAGTAAAAATTCTGAATGGGTTTTGTATAACCTCATTTGCATAACAAAAAGTAAATTACTTTATTTGTATTTTGACTAGCTCAAAATTATTCATACCCTTTGTTAAAGCATGGCATTTGGCCATATCAATCTGATATGCACATGCTCCAGACCGTCTGTATGTTTCTGCATGTTGTTTTGTTCACATGCAAAGATGTATTAGCCTGTCTGAATAATTTCCAAGGTAGTTGGTAAGTGAGTTATGGAATGCCATTGTTCTAGAGTAGAAAATCAAGTGCAATTATTGAATCTTCCTCAGTTGTTTTGATCATGGCGAAAACTTAGGAACTCAGCAATGACCTCCACGTGAGTATTGTGAATGCCCACAAAGATGGAAAAGGCTATAAAGCCATTTCAAAACTCTTCAGATTACCGGTACTCCACTGTACAGTCCGTTGTCCCAAAGTACACACTCGTGGACAGCAGTCAAAGATATCTCCTCGTGTGCATGTGTGGCCAGAAAAGTATGACGTGGGCCCTTTGCAATCCTAGAACAACAGTTAAGGCTCTTCAGGACAACTTCGATGAGGTGGGCACCTAGGTCTCACTGCAGACCATACACCACAAACTCACATGGAAGGCCTACACGGATGTCGCCCAAGGAAGACCCCTCTCCTGATTCAGAAACATCGTACAGTTCGACTTGCATGGATCAACATTTCTGGTCATCAGGTCTATTGTCAGATAAGACAAAGATGGAACTTTTGGGCAACAGAGATGTTTTCTTCATTTGGCGCAAGAAAGGCGAGGCATTTAACCCAAGAAGACTGTGCCAACCGTGAAGTTTTGTAGTGGATGCATCATGTTATGGGGCTATTTCTCTACAAGTGGGCTTGGCAATCTTGTAAAATAGAATGCATCATGAATGAGGAGAAGTAGCCTACATTAAACTTTTAGAAGACAACATCAGGCAGTCTGCAGAAAATCTTCATCTCGACCCCAACTGGACATTCCAACAGGCCAATGATCCTAAACATACTGCAAAGCAGGTCCAAAATGGTTCAAGGATAAAAGTTTGGATGTGCTACAATGGCCAAGCCAATGCCCAGACCCGAATCCCATTGAAATCCTGTGGAAAACCATCAAGACGAGGGTGCTGTCAGAGCATTTTTTCTAACACGGTAGTCTATGGGGGAAATTAGTATCGTGGTTCTGTGTCATTCAGGGTATTTCTGCGTTGAAAAGGGAGTAAGGCAGGGGGACCCGCTCTCTCCCTATTTATTTATTTTATGTATCGAGGTCTTAGCTCATTCGATTCGTAAAAATTCCGATATACGTGGAATTCACTTTGGTGATTTTGAAGTTAAACAAATACTTTATGCAGATGATATGACCCTTTTCATAAAAGATACATTATCAATAAATAACGTAGAAAAAACCTTTGAAAAATTTGAAAAAATATCAGGTTTGAGAATAAATAAAGACAAAACCTTTATTTTGCTGTTAGGCCCCCTCTCCGAAGAAAACGTTAGAATGCCTTTTGGTAAAGTAGTAGAAGTCATTAAAATATTGGGTATAACTTTTTCATTGGATGTGGAGGTACAGAAAAGGATAAATTATAAAGAGATCTTAAGCAAAATTAAAAATTTGTTGAATTGGTGGAAACAGAGAGATCTCACTCTAATGGGAAAAATTCAATCGTTGAAAACATTTGCACTCTCGAAAATAATTTTTGTATCGTCACTCACCCCAGTACCACCTTGGGTTTTTCATGATATTGAAACGTTAATGTTTGAATTTTTATGGAATGGGAAAGACAAAATAAAAAGGAACATTATGTGCATGGATTACGAAAAAGGAGGGCTTAGAATGATAGATTTTCACTTATTTGTATTTGCACAAAGGATTATGTGGTTAAAGAGACTCATACTCGGAGATTCGAAAATAGGATGGAAACGATTTTTTATAAATAGGACACGTAATTTTGGAGGTTTACTAATACTTTTTAGTAACATATCTTTAAATTTGTGCAGATTGTCCTTACCAAGCTTTTACATAAACATGTTGGAAATATGGGGTGCTACGAAAGAAATATTGCTTAAAAAGGAAACGTCAAAAAGAAATGAGATATTCTTCAATAATAAATTTATTCGTTGGACGGAAATATGCTATTTGAAGAAAGCTTATTTCTTAAAAATATTTATAAAATACATCATTTAGTTGATGACAGGGGTAATTTTAAATCATCTAGAGCCTTACAGAGGATGGGATTAAAAGAAGATGAGATAGAATATCTCCACACAGTATATGAAAATATTCCAGTAACGTGGAAATGTCTCTTGAAGAAAACAGACACATGCAGGGACACAGTTTTAAATTTCGAATTTATGTTTCATGGAAATGTGAACACAATAGCTAATGTTACATCAAAGAAAATCTATAAAGCTTTGTTAAACATGAAATCTGAGAGGTCATGCGCTGTTAAAAACATTGAAAGAATATATGACTTTTCTGAAAAAGATACTGATACAATATTTTTAAGACCTAGGGTAGCTACCTTAAATAGCAAGTTAAGGGAGTTTCAATTTAAATTGCTGTATGAACTTGTATATACTAAAAATATTTGTTTAGATTTAAATTATCAACACATAATCTATGTTCGTTCTGTGGAAAATGTGAAGAGACATATGAGCACATATTCTTCACCTGCGAATACATAAAAACTTTATGGAAAGACTGTGGTTGTTTATTTAAATTACGTCAAATAGAAAATGTTAATTGGAAGGATATTCATATTGGAGTTAAGGTTTTTGATATAGGGAAGGAACAATTACTAAATCATATTATCTTTCTAATTAAATTTATGATATTTGAGCATAGTAAGGCTAAAAGAAGACCCCCAACCCCTCAAGAGATAAGGAAAAAGATATTGGAAAATGAAAAGGAGGAAAAAAGAATAGCAGAGGCACGTGGAAAATTATCCGGTCACCTGAGGAAGTGGGACAATTTTCATACTTCATGATGACGAGGCACTCCGAATCCATTTGTTTTTGTTTTTAATAAATGCATGGCACTTATTTTCATGACAGCTGCCTTAACACTTATGCGGACAGATGAAATGCATTTGATCTGGTGGAGGTATGTGTGTGTGCGGGTGTGTGTGTGTTAGGGTGTGTGGGCAGGGGGTGTTTGTGCGTGAATCGGTTTTGAGTGTGATGGGGGTGGGATGTGAGTGTGCGGGAAGGTCCGAAGATAGTAAATCTTTTCTCATAAATCCTATATTTTGATAAACTTACAGGTTTCTTTACAGAGTTTTCTTTGTGATAAATGGTGAATAATTCGATTTTAGGCTGCACTTTGTTTTTCTTCAATTAACATATGTATTATGTATATATAAAAATGTAAGAGAAAAGAATGTACATCAGACACTTACAACAAATTGAATTGATTTAGAATTTATTTATGACATTATTTAAATTCATTTTTGTTAAGAATTGTCAAATGTAACCATAATATTTGTAAGTTCAAATCAAACTTTGTAATGAATGTTATATTTTACTATGTTCAATTTTGTTTTATGAGAGAAGAGAATAAAAGATTACTAAGCAAAAAAAAAAAATTCTGGCCACTTGTCCATTTTCACTCTTTTGAAGCACTTAATGATGCTTTTTATAAAGTACATTTTTTCAGGGCTCAATTTCTGCACCTTACCACAGACACCGGTACCATTTAGGACCATGCAGTTCAGATTAATTTTACATGAAACAGTATTAACCAATGCCTTTACAGTTTTATTGACAAAGAGTATGAATAATTTCGAGCAAAGTAAAATACAAATAAAGCAGTGTACTCTTTTTTATGCAAATGAGATTATACAAAACCCATACAGAATTTTTACCTTTCAAGTAAAGGTATCCAACTACAGCCAAAATATTCTGTATCCACTTGGCATTTTCCAGAAAAACATGAAACATTGAAATTTTAGTAGGGGTATGAATAATTATGTTGTTAACTGTATATGTATATATAAATGTATATATGTATGTACATATATATATATATTTATATATATATACATATATATATACTTATATGTAATTATATACTTATATTCTTTTATTTGCAAGGTGAATATGAATTAAAGTTATACATTCCGGGTTAAAAGAGGGCGCTATAAGATGGTTTTATCAGGGGGTGGAAACTCCGCTTCTGCATCCGGTCAGACATGGGGAAATTTTGGAAGGTCAAAAGTGCACACTGCTCCCATTTTTCGCGTACAAGGCTATGGACACCGCAACTTCATGGCACACCAGCGAAACAGAGGCGTGGTCATAAATTGGCCTGCGCGCACAGCGTAAAAATATGCAAATAAGCAAATTGTCACAAATTAGCATAATACGCGACGTGATTGAATATGAAATGTATTCATAGAGCTGCGTCTTTGGTAAATTCATGTCATTGATCATTCCCCGTTCACCCCCCTCAAGGTATTCAGTTGTTTATTCATCTTTTCTTGTTTACATATTTTTTATTCTTTCGCGATTATTACTACATCAATTAATTCCCTTATCTATTTGCTAGATATTTCCCTGGAAGACATTTTGGAAGCTTACAAGAGATTCATTAGTAGGATTGAACTTAAGGGATCTGCTTGCTCTATTGGTGTTCATCACTGCCCATTATTTTCATTACACATCATGAATAGCCACAAATATTTGGTTATTATTATTTTTTTTTTTGGGGGGGGGGTGGGGTAAATACTTAAAATGATGAGAAAAATCTGAGCAAGAGAGCAATCAGGTCATTTTGTCTTTATTTTGAAATTGAAATGAACAATCTGGTGCAAATCTTATGAAGATTTTTTTTTTAAAGTCTGAGTTTGGGATGGGAGCAAAAGAGAGCCCAGTACCCCCCCCCCATGTATTTGCTCTCATCAAGGCTATCTTAAAGGTCACTTCCAAATAAAATAAAAATTTTGTACCTGCCCACCCCCTATATTTCTCTATCGATTCCACCCCCCCCCCTCTCTCTCTCTCTTCCACACACACACATTCCACATAATCATGTGAGCAAACAATTATTCTCATTTCATTTTAATTCCTATCCCACTTTTAAATCAAACTCATTCATGTCTTTAATTCGGCTGCACCTGAATGTCACAGTATGCCATGTTGCAATGGCTTTTATGGGCTATCTTGCCACGCATGTTATTTTGATACTAAATACCTGTTGTACTAGTATTATACCCATGGATACCCGACATACAGAATCAATCAATCAGTAGCACTATCATATTCCAGTCATATAGAAGTAATCTTCAGTGCCATTTCATCACAACACAGTTTGGTAGCAATAACATCATCATCACATATCTTTCACGGAATATAAATTGGTGGATTAATTAAATCACGAATATCAAGATTAAAAAGTAATATTTCAAATTAAAATGTTTATTAATTAATAAATTTTTGAATACATGATAAAAATATTTTTTCTCTTTTTTCTCACCAAAGCATCAAATTACATCAGCAAAATGCCTATAATGAGTGCAAAAGAAATTGCAAGGATATTACAAGAGACGGGATGTATTTTTTTGGTAAAATCTAGAGAAAAAAAATTGAAAAAAAATAAGTATGTATATTCACTTACATAGTTATTGATAAGCCTTACATAGTCAATATAAGGGGGGCATCAAGGATGCCATTAATAAAAAGATTATCGATATACCTCTCAAAGTCAGTTACTCAAATATCAAATGATTATTTTAGCATTTGCTGACAAGAAATAGCCTGCTAATCTAATCGGGGACACTTCATAAAAAAAGGGGAGCACATTGCCACATTTCTCTAAAAAGTGCCTTCCCAAATCTGCACATTAGAAAATCAGTAACAAAGTTGCTTATTGTCTATTGTTGGGAAGTGCTGCTAGAGCTGTGTTCTATTTCCAACAAATTCTTTTATTTTCAGAGCTAATCTAGTTCATTATATGGGACATCGACAATACAGTGTTACAAAAACAAAGAGATTAAAAACGAAAAAAAAAATAGTACAACTTTTCACTTCCCCCAGAAAATGAATTCAACAGCTTAATGTCCAGCAATACATAGAGGTTCTTGTTTCATAAAGACTTCAATTATGGTAAATTGGCCCCAAATGTAACTAGCAACTAGCATGGGAACCCCAATTTTGATCTGTTGCTTTAATGTTTCCATAGTAATTACCAGAATTTCAAAGTTAGAATAGTAGTTAGTCTTAAAGGGGAGGTTTACCCTGACAAAAAGTTTATTGTAAAAACTGTAGAAAAAATAATAAAAAATATTGCCAAAGGTTTGAGAAAAATTCATCAAATAATTAAAAGATATTAGAATTTCAATTATTTGATTTGTGACGTCATATGCGAGCAGCATTCATACATAGCGAATGGTAAAAAATCAAATAAATGTCATTTTCTCAGAAAATTGAAAATGGTTTTCACTCTACCTTTTGTGTATCAATAGACAAATCATTTCATACCCGATCATGAATAGAAAACAAAATTAGGTCATCAGGAACCATACAAAATTTGAAATTCATACATTTTATATTACATAACACATGGGGCAGCTGCTCGTCTACTATGACGTCACAAATCCAAAACTTTGAACTCTAATAACTTTCTTACTTTTTAACGGATTTTCCTGAAACCTTCACCAATGTTTTTTTACTAATTTTTCTGCTATTTTTACAACAAAGTTTTCTTCAGGGTGAACTTCCCCTTTAATGAATTGGGGTCCTGGACTGAGAGTGATTTCTTCGCCCTTTGTTCTGTCACATTGTTTTTATTATGCACATTTTTTCAATGAAAATCCATTATTTCTTATCACCTTTATATGTCTGTAGGCATGTATGTTACATAGCCCAGACCTCAGTAAAGGTCCATTCTGCATTGTTTAGATAACCAGAATACAACCTATCCCTTTCAAACTACTAATATTATTCAAAGTTCTTTCACTACCAGTATAAGTACTACATGTAGATGATTAGAACATTGATAAGGGGGGGGGGGGATAAGTGTGCCCTTTGGAAAAATATTTTAATCTTGTGTGAAACCTATGGACCTAAATATCTATACTCCAATTAATTTTTTTTTCAACAGATGTGTAGTTTAAGCAGCATTCAATATGTATTGACACATTTATTTAAATTCATTCAAGTTTTTAAATCTGTAATTGCAATGAAGAAACTGCTTGTTATGAACCTGGCCTTCATATTTCTTCTTGATCTGCCCTGGTGATACTCAAACTGCTTGTGAAACCTGCATAGTAAACAAAAAGAGAAAGGAACAAAATGAGCTGCTGATATAAATTATTCTTACTCATCTAGTCCAGTTTATTTAGAAGTTTTAAACTTTTTATGAGCCCCTACTCTTCCATGCAATATTATTTAGAAAATGCACATGTAGTAACTTATGTTGCCAGATAAAAATCATAGATCACTATTATAGATCATTATTCATATAACTTTTTTTTATTAAGTGTGAAAACCCATTCAAATATATATATCGAAAGATTAATCTCAATATTTTGTCCTTTTATTTCTGTCTTCAGAGTAACTGAGTTTTAAAGTGAATTTATGTATGATTAATATAGCTAAGAGACATGGACAAGAAGTATGCATTGATGATAATGGAAATACTGGTGAATTTGAATCCAAAAGAACATTATCTCATCATGGAGCTTTACTTTATGGGATAACATGATTCAGAAAAAAATAGTTTTTTTATATTTTTATGAAAACAAGCATACCTGGCAAGCTTTTAGATCAGATATCCTGTTACTCATCAGATTGTACCTCTTGGTGATGTGCAAATGGTATTTGACTTTGTACTTCTGACTAGGCTGGGACTGCTAAGAACTGGAACCCATTGGATCTGCAATTCAATATACATACAATACTTTAGTTAAACATTTCAAAAGTGATAAACAAAATTCCTCTCTTAAAACAATTTTTTCAGAGTTCCAGCTTTCAAAATTCCCAACACAAAAAAGCAGGTCTTGACCAAAAACTAAATGGTTCAAGCATACGCGGCCTACTATAGTGAGGTCTTTTGTCAATCTTCAATATATATATATATACACCAAGCCAGCTTTGACAGATGTAGGATAATTATCGTTTGTGTAATGATATGGCTCTCGCTCATTCATCAGTGCGAGACAATCGTTAATTTTTTTGCACTCGTCTATAAACATGTCTGATTTGAATCTCTACATTAAGTGAGTTCCTCTTTAAGTTTGATTTTTATTTTAAAAAAGGGTTAGCTCACTTGCTGGCAGGTTTAAATGACCCTTTGCCTTTCACCACAAATATCAAGTGAGGACAATAAAGATAAATCAAAAGGATAAATCAATTGGATCAGCTGCTCTCTCTGCTTAGCCTTATACTTAAACAATTCAAAATAGGGCACTATATATTTTCTCAACCCTTCCAAAAAACAATTGAGCAGTTTGAACCCTGACAAATAAATGTTGCCCCCCCCCCCCCCCCCGAAAAAAAAAGAATCATTAAACTCCGTTGCTAGGCTAATTATATTTTAGTCCAATGGTCCAGCCAGGAACTAAAATAAAGTTAACTTAAATCTTTGTAGAAAAAAAGTCAAACCAGACAGATCTAGAATTTTATTTTTTAAAATCTATGTTCAAGTTAGACCTATCCTAGGGCCTTACCCAGGGCCTTACTTTTATTTAAAAAAAGAAAAACGTTAATATCTGTCTCAAATCATTCCATGAGCATGGCAAAATCTACCAATATCATTCCAAACAGATTCAGTTTATTTAGATTTAATTTCATTTCATTTTAAATGCAGATAATTATATTGAAATAGCGGTGTCGAAAAATCAGTACTAGGGCCTAGGCCCATGGCCTATAACTTCAAATTTCAACTCAAGCTTGTTTGACAATTAATTTCCAACACCTAATGACCTAGCCTACATCGGCAATTTCGCAGCCGGCTGGCACCGGCGATATCAAAGTCCGCATCCCGCTCTGGCTATATGGTACGGTACCGTATTTGGCTTAATTTTGATGCAGCTTTGCCGTTAAACAAGTCCACATCTACCCCTGATATTTGACAATAAGAACTGAAATACAGATTTAATAAGGGCGGACATGAAGCATCCCAATTAACAAACTTAGTTCTACGAAGAACTATGTTATTTTCTGAGAAAATATGTCAGTCAGATTTCAGACTAATTTAGGATCAGGACAGGAAAAAGAAATGGAAATATGGAAATTGTGGTTTGCGTTGTAAACTGCACGTAAAGCCATGCATGCGACGCCGAACCCCAGCAAACACACTACAATTTCAACTAGGATCAAAGTAAGGAATTGAACTTAACTTACTTTTATTCCTATGGAATGTCATTAGATTGATATTAATGTTTCCTCCAAGATTTTCTGCTCCTTTGAAGTTCACTCAGAAATCATGATTTTGAACATCAATTCTAAAAACAGATAATTAGACTTGCTATTGTATTTGAAAAAGTTGAATTTCGCAGAATAAAAAAAAACGACACTTCGCACAGATATCGTAGGGAATTGTGGGACGGAAAAAAAATGTTTAATGCATGAACATGAATAAAACATTAGCGTTTTATCCAATCATACAAGTGCATTGTGCGTATTTTGACGTCATTACTCATGAATTAAACATTGACCTTCCAAAATCAACCTTCAAATTGGACAAATGGCAGCCATGTTTGTTATGTACAAAACCTATGGAAAATCAAAAACGCGCAAAAAGAGTTGCTTCTCTAGCTCCCTTCGGGAGCTTACGTATACGTAAGATCGTATCTCTGTGGGTTTTATCACGTGCAGCTATTATACTCCCCTATCTTCTTTACAAAGATCGTCGAACTAATTTGCATGCAGCTGTCAATCATCAGCAGATAATGACATGGGGCGGTATTCTGAGGTCATTTTATCTTTAAAATATTTATTTTATCTCTTAAAATGAAATTGGTATTCTGAGATGACATTTTATCTCCGAGATAAAATTTTCAATTTTATCTTGCGTATAAATTTTATATTGCGCAACTATTTATGATACGCAACAGAACAGTGCTTGCATAGACATACCCATCGCGTATCTGGGTATTGCAACGCGGATGATGTGCTTGCGCCCATGTTACTTTGAGGAAAAAAATAAAATAAACTTAAAAGAGAGTAGGGGCTAGTTTATATCCGCGACGTTGATTTCACCAATATTTTTAGGTGAATTAACCCCAAATTTTGACATGAAAATGAAGAAAAAAAAGATACATTTATTGAGAATAACACCTTAACGTTATTCCTGTACAATCAAAAGTATTCCATAGGATATATCTTGAATAATATTGTCTTTGAAATGATGCTTGAAAAGATGCGATGGAGACTTCGAAAAAAGATGAGAGTTTTGTCCTTTTTGTTAAAAAGAAATCTTTGTAAAGACGCGCAAGCGTATAGGGCAAGCGTATTTTAAGTCAATAAATTGACGCAATCTGTCCCCTTTGACACACCTCCTGGCGGAATGGATTTCAATTGGTTGAGTGACACGAGAGAGCTATAAAAGCGCGTTTGTAATTTGATATTGATTAAAAAGTAGGTGTGTCTTACAGAGATAAAATGAAGATAAAATTGTTCTCAGAAAACCAATTCGAAAAGATTTTAAGGATATTTTATCTCACTGATTTTAACGGAGATAAAATATTTTATTTCATCTGAGATAAAATGGATCTCAGAATACCACCCCAGCAAATGTACTCTTACTTACACAGTACACATACGCTGAATTGCTTTTGGCCCCATCGTTGCTCACCCATTCATCTGCTTACTTACGTCATGGTTGATTTGACAGTCCCATAGGCTCAATACACGAACCTACAAAATTAATGTTCTTTCCGATGATTTTTTTTTCTTGATTCGTGTTCCTATGGGGTCCTAGAACAATATTCATCTTGGTTGCCCAAAGTTGCCGTTTGGGCAATTTTGTTAATTTGCATGAATCCAAAAAGGCCGCCAGATGCTGTAAAACGTAACATTTGACCCCCTTGCCCCAAAATGATGAGTAATGACCCTTTTTAGGGGTTTTGGGGTGTGTAGAATCGTAAATGCTATTATCATTATTGCAATATAAGATCATCTTCAGGTCAAATACAAGATGGCCGCCAAATGCCATCTTGAAATATTGACTTTTGATCCCCTTACCCCAGAATGGCGAGTAATACCTCTGTTTAGTGGTTTTGGTTGTGTAGAATCTCTGTCTGCTATTTTGCAATAGAATCTCATCTTCAGGTCAAATCCAAGAAAGCCGTCCGATGATGGTATATTGAAAAATTGACTTCTGAACCCTTTGTCCCAGAATCATGAATAATATTTCTTTTCGTGAGTTATTTGGTGTGATTCCTTTTCTGTTAATGATTTTGCAATATTGGATTATTCTCAGATCAAAAAAGGGTGGCCGTTAATCGCCATATCAAAAAGAAAACTAGTTCCCGAGACAATTGAACCTTGAACATTTAAGTGTTCTCCCAAAAAAAACGTACACGCTGTCCTAAAGAGGGTTACTATTATGTGTAGGAGCTCATGTAAGGGAACTGTATTTTAGTAAGAATGATTCATTTCTTTCAATCTCTCCATTTTCAGTGGTCAAGTCAGGTCTCAGATGGTTAATATATTTCGTCATTAACCGCTCAACTTAGAATGAAACCATTTGAGGTTTGGGCTATGGCCTATTTTTATGTCCAGCCATACATTTCTATTGGAAGGACTTTAAAGTATTATTTTTTAATTAAAAAAGGTGATTTCTCGGTATTTTTCGGAAAATGTGTGACCTTATTACCTTACTTTATAATCATCATTGGACTTTTTGTCCTGACAAAAGCCTTTGACTTGGTCACCACGAGTGCACTTTCTAGCCTCCTGTAGAAGATAGGCTCCCGGAGACTGATCCATGGTCATATAATTCAATGAGCACCGTTTGCTACAACGCTGGAACATCTGGAAGCTTCCCTCAGTTCCTGTGAGCAGTGGCGTGAAGCAATTAGGCTGCGCCTGGCCCTGACACTCGGTGGGATCTTCTTCTGCATGCTTCCCCAGTATTCATTACGCGAATGCACTGAAGGCATCTACGTGTATATCCGTACCAGAGCAGATGGAAACTCTTCAACACGGACCGGCTACATGCCAAAACAATGGTCAGGATAGTACTCATTCGTGAGATGTTGTACGTGAGGTGTTGAATAGGTAGAAAGAAAATCGAACTACATGTAGCATAACGCTGAAAATTTCATCAAAATTTGATGTAAAATAAGAAAGTTATGACATTTTGAAGTTTCACTTATTTTTCACAAACAGTGATATGCACAACTCAGTGACGTGTAAATGAGAGAGTCAATGCTGTTTGTCACTTACTGTTTCTTTTGTTTCTTATTGCTTGAATTATACAGTATTTCATTTTTAACAGATTTGACAATAGGGTCCAACTTGACTGAATCATATAGTTTAAATCAACGCTAGTTCCACATGTTCATGGAGGAATCAATCATTGTTTCAGTTGACAATGAGGAGAAAATTAGAATGTTTCATATTTCATGTAATAGAATACAAAGGAAATAGTGAGTGGGTGACGTCATCAGTCTCCTCATTTGCATACCGACCAGGATGTGCGTATAACTGTTTCGTGAAATCAAGCAAAAACTTTAAAATTTCATAACTTTCTTATTTAACATCCGATGTTTATAAAGTGTTAGATATTTACTTTTTCCAGTTACGGCTACGGTCAATCATTAAAATAATTAGTATGCTATCATTTGCACCCGTTGCTGGTATGCTCCATTCTGTCATTTTCTTATCTGCTTTACAATTGTTGTTTTTTTTCTTTTATAGAACTTCTAACATGTTTTGTAAATTTTGAAACCAATTAGTAGCGATATCATTGTTATTATGACATGTGCTTTGTTTCGCTCTTTTATGTGACTTAAAGAGGCGAAATTAAGTCAAAATATAATGCGATATAATTTTCTTAAGAAATTTGATGGTCTTTCAAGTATCCCCCTAATATTCAATGTTGTGACGATGATTCGAGGATCAAGACTTTCAACCTCATTTTGCGAGTGATCGGTAGAAAATTTGCTTCAACCCCCCACCCACCCAAAAAAAAAAAAAAAATCTTTGGTAAATTATATTTTTTTTTTTACAAACCCATCCTTTTTCACGAATTCAAGTACATGTTTTGTATGCTAAAAGATAAAAATTAAGGAGGCGGTGGCACCTCATTTTGGAAAAGGGGGAGGGAGGCGATCCTTATCAATCCCCAATCAACAATGCTCAAAGAGTTTGTGTCAATTTTAAAATAATCAGTAGTTTAAATTTCCTATACTGCAAACCGGACTGAGCTTATAACCGTGATAATGCCACTAGAAATATTTGAGGCACCCCCCCCCTGCATCTTTAGGCTTGGCAAATTAAGACGTTAGACACACTTTTGTGTGCCAGTAACAGTACACTGTAAAAACCCCGGTGTTGATTTAACACCAGCCCGGAATCTATATCTGTCCACACCTGAGAAGTGTTAAACAACACCAGTTTGGTTTTGGTCTAACACAAGGGCCCCGTCTTACAAAGAGTTGCGATTGATCTGATCAATCGTAACTCTATGGAAGTCCATCAGTGTCATATTTTTTTTTTCTCCAGGAAATTGGCACAATGCCTTTTGTAAACAAAGAGATCGAAGCACAGCGAATTTTCAAGAAAACGTTGAATGCATGAATATACATCATAGCTAGAAAATATTTTGAAAAAACATGCATACTGTTGACGTTGCTGGCCTTCCATAGTTGTGATTGATCGGATCAATCGTAACTCTTTATAAAACGGGGGCTCAGGAACATAAAGGGTGAAGAATCGGTGGAAGAGAATGTAGGAGCGACTCTTTGTAAGACGGGGACCTGATTCAATATACAAAACCAATTACATCGGTTTGATTCCAAACTGGTGTTATTTCAATACTTCTCTGGTGTGGACAGATAAAGAGTCCGGGCTGGTGTTAAATCAACCCTGGAGTTTTTACAGTGTATCAGGGGAAGCCCTGGAACATTTTGATGTAGGGGATATAACCATTTGAGGTTAAAATTATTATTTCTAATTTATAAACGTACCAACTTCTCTTTTTATTAAGGCATAAAATTCATGTTTAGTTTGAACTTAAAGACTGGTCAACTGATACAGAAATAAATCAACTATACAGGAAACAGATAGCTTTACTAGTTTTATGAGAATTATTTTTTTTTATTGCTATACTAGTTTCACGATCGCAACCTTATCAATATCAATATGAAATATATTCATTCTGACTAAAATTCTACTTGCTTTAACCCTATCTAGGCGGGGGTATTTTGGGAGTTCATATGGCCGGGGGGGGGGCTCCCATGCCCCCCTCCCCCCTCTTGAGATCTCGGCCGTCGACCGCGCGATCGCGCCGAAAATTGGCACGCGGGTTGTCTGGGACATAATTTACAAAATTGTATAGTAATTTATTTCATGCGAATTGCTTTTAAGTGATTATGCTGATTTATGCGTAATTAGTATGCGAATCGTAATTTTTCCTCTAACTCCCTAAACCTCAAAATCTTCAAATTTTGGTATAGAAACTCTTTGCGGTGTTTTTAGCAAGTGTACATGAACAAAATTATGATATAAAATCATTTTCTTATGTATTATATTGTGGGTTTTTTGCAATTTCTTATGCATTTCTTTGCTTTTAATTGTTTTTTTTCAATGAAATTTGTTGGGAGCTCTTCTGAGATCATAAAAAACATAAAATTAATACATTTAGACCAGCAAAACTAAAAATATTCATACATTTATGATTTTGGGTTGAAAACACAATTTGCATTGACTTTGTACACAAAATCACGTTTTTAAGCAATCTTTGGTCTGACATGCGTAATTTCGGAACCACGTAACCGGGTGACGTAAATTGGTCTCAAAAGTTGCGCAAGATTTGAAAGTAAAAAGTCAGCGAGCGGCGCGGTCAAATAAATTCGTGCGGCGAAAATATTGCGCGAATCGTTGAGAGGGGGGGGGGGTCCGAGGCCCCCCCGGCCTGCACAGGGTTTGTTTCTCTTCTAGGGAGCGTTAATGCACAGTTACAGGGTGAATGTTGACAAAGTGATATAAACCAAAACGGGAATTTTGATGCCCCATAAACTGAATAACATGATGATATTACGATCATTATATAATTATTTTCAACGGGAGCGCAAATTATACAAAGATTTACACCATATAAAAGTTTACATTCGAAAAGTAATATAAACTAAACTAAACGAAGTCATCTTTTTAACATTTATATAAATCTATAACCAATCTATGACTGCATCAATACAATACCATTAAGAACTGCTATAATCACCGTACGAACAATTTTTTATCATTTCAAGAGATCTTCTCAAGAAGGCCGTAGGAAGTTCGCAGCTTGGTCGACGGTCTTGTTTATTGATTTTTGTAACGTCATACGAAAATCTCTGTTCGTATATGGCAGCCGTAAGAACATCGTAAGAATCACACATGATTTTGTAGGGTCGAGAGCCAATTCTAAAAGCCTTACATTCCCATCATGATCGCATGAACACCTTGAGTTACGGTGTTTAAAGGTGTTCGTAAATCGTAACACGTTCTTTGAATGAAAATTCGTACGGTGCTATAACGAACTATTCTTCTTTTAAGGCGTTCGTAAGGTATTCGTGAGGCGTAGCTACACACTTTCTGCAACTTTAAAATGAATTAAATTTAAAATATATTTTCTCATGAATGACTTGAGATTGCCATGAACTACACATAACACCATCTTGGGACGACAAAAACCGTCAGATGGCCGAAAGTATGACGAAAGAATAGCTGGATCGAGGCATTCTTATGAAAAACGTATTCTAAACCCATTATAGAGCCAAAATCGTTTCGTTTTAAAAAAGATCTATTCATTTTGGTGCGTTGTTCAACCTTTGCGACCGTAGCTTACGAGAAAAGGGAAAGTTAAGTTAAAAAGAAAAACATCCTAAATTTACTTAGAATAGAATTAAGAAGTAAAATGATGAACGATTAAGCCTATTTACGTAATATCAAATTTATTTTCCAGTCCCGTAGGCGGCTCCTGATGCCCGTTCAAGTATGTCTGCTATCTTGTCGTATGCCAACTCAGATTTCTCATCAGCAATAATCTCTTTGCCAAATTGCTGCATTAGGAACAAAATGGGAGATGAGGTGAGAGAGAGAGAGAGAGAGAGAGAGAGAGGGGGGTGATGTTGATGGAGGTTTGCAGTTTAGGAGAAAAAAGGTGAGAATATGTGAAATTGAGAGACGGGACATGTAAGAAGACAGGCATAAACAAAAAGAGAAGAAAAAAATAAAGAATATAATATATTTTGGTGTATTAATGCGAATTTCCCTAACAGACAAATACCATAATGAAACGGAACAATCAGAACAGCCCGAGAGTTATATTAATTAATTAATTTCTTAGTCGTTTGTCTTGCAAGCATGCAGGTGGGTTGAGACAAGAGGCCCCTTTAAATCTAGCGCCAAACAACATTCTGTGATAAATTATTCGACTGTATATTTAAAAACTTTAAATGCATACTAAACTGGGTTCCGAAAGAAATCTTACAAGGGAACAGCCAAAATTTCACTCAGTCAGAATAAACAATTACACAGGCTAGCTTCAATAATCTTTACTTAGCACATGTAAATGATCAAGAGATTGGTTATATCACAGAGAGCCTTAAAGACAATATTTTCTTCTTCTTTTTACGTTGAATAAGAATGTCTCAAATGTCTTAAATCATGAGGGCGCTTTTTCAAAATGGCCGCCAAATATTCAGAAAATCCTAATTTTCGTAGATAGGTTGTGACTTAAACATTCAATCGGGTGAATCAGGTGGTTCACTCTTGGTTTAGCCAATCCCAGCTCGTCATTTAACGTCTATTTTCTCTTTCCTTTCTCTCATATTTCGTTTCGTTCCAGCGGTTTGTTAATATTCAAAGTCAAAAATCTTAAAGGGGAAGTTCACCCTGAAGAGAACTTTGTTGTAAACATAGCAGAAAAAATAATAAAAAATATTGGTGAAGGTTTGAGGAAAATCCGTTAAAGAGTAAGAAAGTTATTAGAGTTCAAAGTTTTGGATTTTTGACGTCATAAACGAGCAGTTGCCCCATGTATTATGTAATATAAAATGCATGAAATTCAAATTTTGTATGGTTCCTGATGACTTAATTCTGTTTTCTATTCATGATCGGGTGTGAAATGATTTGTCTATTGATATACAAAAAGTACAGAGAAAACCTTTTTAAATTTTCTGAGATAATGACATTTCATTGATTTTTTTACCATTCGCTATGTAGGAATGCTGCTCGCATATGACGTCACAAATCAAATAACTGAAATTCTAATAACTTTTTAATTATTTGATGAATTTTTCTCAAACCTTCTGCAATATTTTTTATTATTTTTTCTGATATTTTTACCATAAACTTTTTGTCAGGGTAAACTTCCCCTTTAAGTCTGTTATTTTTAAGACTATTTTACAATTTATATTATTTTTATTATTCTGTTGTATTATAAGTACTCTGATTTTAGTCTGTGACCTGAAACACATACAAGACAATCATGGATACCTGGTTACTCTTATATCCCAAGATCTGTAAACTTTTAAAATTATGATGACAATTCCACAAATACCCCAACATGGTGAAAGTTTGACCCTAATTTACCTTTGACCTTAGTCTTATGACATACTTAATTACTCTTATGTCCAAGTTTCATGAACTAGGTCCATATACTTCTTAAGTTATGATGACATTTAAGAATCTTAACCTTGGTAACGATTTTCAAGTTGACGATGCCGCCGTCCGAAAAGCGGTGCCTATAATATCGCTCTGATATGCAGGCGAGAAAAAAAAATGATTAATAACAAGAAATGGTGCAACAGATACTTACAATCCAGACCTGTTTGACGATGGCTTTGTCTGTGCTAACTCTCGCCTTCTTTAGCGGAGAGATATTCGACCCAACCCACGTAATCATAGCAAACTTTGCCCGTCTACTCATTTCGTCACCAGTCTCAACTCTAACGTATCCATACACTGCTTCTTCATCTAAATAAGACAGAGATATTCGAATTAAAATTAAAACCATAAAAACTCAAATTCAAATTCATTTCCAACAGAAAAGATATGTTATGCAATTTTTTTTTTACATTCCTGTTAAGGTTATGATGAAATGAAATCACATATACAAAGATTAACAAATATCCATTCATGACGAATATTTTGGCAAACAATTGGCAGTACAAACCTTAAAAGACAAGTCCACCCCAACAATAAGTTGAATCGAATAAAAACAGAAAAAAATCCACCAAGCATAACACTGAAAATTTCATCATCAAAATCGGATGTGAAATTGGAAAGTTATGACATTTTTAAGTTTCGCTTAATTTCACAAAACAGTTATATTCACTTTCATGTCGGTATGCAAATGAGGAGACTGACGACATCACTCATTTACTATTTCTTTTGTATTGTATTATATGAAATATTCAAATTTTCTCCGTTGTCGTGTGAAACAACGATTAATTCTTCCTTGAACATGTGCAATAAGCATTGTATAATACTATATGGTCCAATTAAGCTGGTCCTTATTGTCAAATCTGTAAAAAAAAAAAATTGTATAATTCAAACGAAAAACAAAAGAATTTGTGAGTGGTAAACATAATCGACTGTCTAATTTGCATGTCACTGAGTTGTGCATATCACTGTTTTGTGAAAAATATGCGAAACTTTAAAATGACATAACTTTCTTATTTTACATCCGATTTTGATGAAATTTTCAGTATAATAATTGTTTGATTTTCTCTATTTATTCAAATTAACATTTTATTCTGAAGTGGACTTGACCTTTCAGGAGGTCCACAGTTATGTTTGTGCCCATCATGATCTGCGCATACTTTATGCTATGCGCATTGACGTCATGATTATTGATGTGATTAATAAGCTATAGGTTTCAGCTGATTTGCCTCATGACCCGCATTCTGACTGCTTATTCGATATTTCACGTTATATTTACCGGAAAAAAATCCATGGGCCCATTTTTTAATACCTCCACAATAAAGCTTTAGTTTGCAATGCTGCAAAATATGGAGGGTTGAGTGGCTTAGGATGTTTTCTCACATAGATACGAAGCCTTTAGCGTAATTTTTTCATTCAAAAATTTCCCCAACAAAAGTGCTAATAGGTTTGAAAATATATCATTGAACTCATACATTCCTCTGAAGCGTCGCAACTTTTGGTGATAGTGACATGGATTTTGAATAAAGTGCAGCTATTTCTAAAATTTGTTATAGAAATGTCAAATTTATTTAATAAATTATGTTTTCGTCATCTTTCAAACTTAAAAAAATGAAAATAAATGTGCTGCTAGCCTCAAAAGAGCAGAGGAATATTGGCATGAATGGATTAATCATCTTAAATATAGAAACCTGAAATATACTGTAAAATTTTACATGGATTTGGACTGAGTAATAAAGGTTAAAGCTCAACGTACTGATCTTGTGAAGTCTGAAAAAATAGCCTATTCTGTTCAATGCGAAAATCTCGTGAGCTACTTATTTGGTGAACTTCAACGCTCGATAGCAAAAATCAAGCTCTAGAACAGCAATACTGCAGAGCCCTATGCTAATAAGCAATTTAGCAAGATTTATACTATCCTCCTGGCGGAATTCACCTACCTGCAAAATCTCTTGAGTTGTGAGTCGTTCTTTTTCAAAGAACTTTACTACTCCATCTTCAATTAGAATTTAATATATTATTCATATCATTACTATTAGTATTATGTCTGAAACTATTTTTCCCGTACTTCTTAATCTGCTTTCTCCTTTTCCGAAGTTCTCACTAAATTTCTTCTCCATTCTATGCACAATTTTAAAGCTCAACATTGGGTTTAACATCTGCCTATGGGAGAGATACTCCATCATCACCGCAAACAAAAACAACAATTTAAACTCTCGAACTGAACTCATCTACCTGTAGACATAAGAAAAACTTCCTCATTGCTCTACGTGGATAGCCCCACCAGCCCCCCCCCCCCACCCCATACATATTGTAATGACCCCCTAATTATCGTGATTATGTAATAAACAATACACATGTACCCCTTCAGGAACCCCATTCAACAATACGTAATAGAAATACATGCTATGTTAACCCAATGTTATACTCTACTGCTTATTCTTATTTTAAGTGTGTCAGTCGCTGATGAGCCTTAGCGTGAAACAGTCTGTGCATGCAACTAGCTTAAAATAAATAATTTAAGTATATATACGTATATTTACAGTGCGCCCCACAAAAACGAAACCGAGATTTATCGATGATTTATCATAACTTAATCACAAATACAATAAAGAAATGACCTACCATTGTAAAGCTTAGAATCTCTTCTTTCATGTGATATTACTCAGATTATTCCGCATTGACGCATGGGTGAGCAAAAACAATTTGAATAAGGGATTTCAAAAAGTCACTTGGTGGGCCGTATCTGGGTTTAAAAAAGAAAACCACACATACCCAATACAGAGAATAGTCAAGGAATAACAAAGTTTTGGTTATTTGAAATAAGGCTTGAATTTCAATAATTTCATAAAATGAAGAGGTTTTACAGGCTAGCGTTCAAAGTCTCTCGACGCTCCGTTTTGTTGACGATCAACCATGCATTAACTCCTTTGTTACCGCGCGATAGCTTCTGTGGGAAACTGGGAAAAACACGCATTGTTTCGAGGATCATAACTTTTTGTACTTGTTTTCCATTTTTTGTGAATAAAAGAGCAGATATTGCAATGTTTAGTCATGGGACTATCTTTTTGAAATTTAGATACACCCCGCCAAATGAGTTTTTGGCATTCTTTCTTTGAATTGTTTTTGCTCACTCATGCGTGAATGATGAATAATCTAAGTAGTACCAGATGAAAGAGGAGATTCTAAGCTTTACGTTGGTAGGTCATATGTCTATTTTATTTATGATTAAGTTATGATAAATCGTCAATAAATCTCTGTTTCGTTTTTTTTTCTGGGGCGCACTGTATATATATATATATATATATATATATATATATATATATATATAGTCGTTCATTGATTGTAGCATATCTCTAAAGGGATTTAAGGGGAAAATGATATGACTAAAGTTGAAAAATTATCAACTTACACTTTGGTACAAATAAAATCACATATGATGTTAAAGACACAATTAACAGAACAATAAAAAGCAGTCTTGGTGTAAAAATAGATATTATTGTATAGGCCTATACAATAATATCTATTTTTACACCAAGACTGCCTGTTATTGTCAGTCACGCTCAATGTGGGCTATCCACCGTATTTTATTGTATATAATTATGCTTCGAGTTATTTCATATTTTTGCTGGAATATATAGGGTATAAGCCCAGCCAATGTTTCTGAATTAAACGCAGAATGGATTACATACCTCCAAATTGTGCATAGAAATCTTCGTAGTTAATACCACTTTCATATACGAATATCTGTTTGCCATCATACTTCAGGACCACCCTAAATGTTAGATTGAAGCAGGAGAATAAGAGAGAGAGAAGAAAAACAATGGTTACATTCGATGATGCTGGTGGTGATTATTAAGGTGATGATATAATAATAATAATAATAATAAAACAAACCCCTCAAAAAAGTTTGGAAATCTGACTTTGATCGATAATCGCTCCTCGGTTTTAATAATAATAATAATAATGATTAGACTTATATCGCGCCAAATCCACTCTGAAGAGTGCTCAAGGCGCCTTTTAGGAAATTAAAAAAGAAATTAAGAAGAATTGAACAGAAATGTTTGGAGGTAATTTTTGAAAGTATCAGAAGTCAAGCACTGTTTGATGTTATGAGGGAGGCTATTCCATAGCTTCGAGGATGAATAAACAAATGATCTTTCACCCCAGGTTTTGGAAACTTTGGGGTAACAAGAGAATTGGAAAGGAAGGAATGTATGGATCTTGAAGGGGTATAACTTTTGATCAGTGAAATAAGGTACTGGGGAGATGAGCCATGAACACAATGGAAAGTTAACAACAAAATCTTGAACATAACACGCCGTTTTACATGGAGCCAATGTAAGGATCTTAAAATAGGAGTAATGTGAGTGCGCCTGGTGGATAGAGAAACGATGCGAGCGGCAGCATTTTGAAGTTTCTGAACTTTGACTGTTTCTGGGGTAGATTAAACAAAAGGGAGTTTCCAAAATCGAGACGGGAGAAATTAAAGGGAAAGTTCACCCTGACAAAAAGTTTATTGTAAAAATAGCAGAAAAAATAATATATTGCCGACGATTCGAGAAAAATCCATCAAATAATTAAAAAGTTATTGGAATTTCAAGTATTTGATTTGTGACGTCATATGCGAGCAGCATAATTCCTACGTAGCGAATGGTAAAATATCAATGAAATGTCATTTTCTCAGAAAATTGAAAATGGTTTTCACTGTACCTTTTGTATATCAATAGACAAATCGTTTCACTCCCGATCATGAAAAGACAAAATTAAGTCATCAGGAACCATACAAAATTTGAAATTCATACATTTTATATTCCAACACATAGGGCAGCTGCTCGTTTATGACGTCACAAATCTAAAATTTTGAACTCTAATAACTTTCTTACTCTTTAACGGATTTTTTCTCAAACCTTCAGCAATATTTTTTACTAGTTTGTCTGCTATTTTTACAACAAAGTTTTCTTCAGGGTGAACTTCCCCTTTAAAGCGTGAACCAATTTTTCTGTGGCCGGTCGAGACAAGTATTTCCTAATAAAACCAATATTTCGCAATTGGTAGCGAACTGATCTACAAATAAAAGAAATGTGATTCGACATTGTCATGTGAGAATCATAAACTATACCGAGATTGCGACAAGAAGTTGACAAATTTACAGCGAGGCCAGAAAATGAGATGGAGTCGATGTGGATTTTACTAAGCTGTACTTTGGAGCCAAAAAAGAAGAAATTCACATTTGGCTGGATTCAACCTAAGGGAGTGAGAAGTCAGCCAATCGTGAACATCAACCATGCAACATTCAAGACGATGGATGGAACTTTCTGAAGCTAGTTGATCCGAATTAAAGGAAATCATGAGTTGGATGTAGTCTGCATAAATATGGTATTTTATATTGTGTTTCAACATAACTTGTCGCAAGCCAGATAAATAAATCGAAAAGAGAGTTGGCCCGCCCACAGAACCCTGTGGTACTCCACAAGAGAGAGGCAGAACATCAGATTTACAACCGTTGATACAAACAATCTGAGAGTGGAATGAGAGATAAGACTCAAACCATAAGCCTCACCCTTAACACCCATTGAACTAAGTGTATTAAAAAGGATAGTGTGATTTACCGTATCGAAGGCAGAGAACAAGTCTAACAGCAAAAGAGCTGTTAGACTTATATATTAATACATTAATATTTAGTAAATATTAATGTGTCACGATTGATACCAATTACAAATTCATTTAATTTTCTTGATAATGATATCCCACACGATATGATTATGGTTCAAATGGAGGTGCAGTGCCTTAAAATGTGGGGCAAGGTCAAAATTCAAAAGTTGCAAAATGACACAATATCTAAAGTCACTGTTCCTTTTTTCCCCCGTGGTTATGAGTGATTTTAGCGGTTTCTTTTGTTTTTAGGCACCTTAATATCAACATCTACAGTGGAGATCTGTGAGATAACATGGTTTGAGTCGTGGTTTCAAATACCCATTCATGTTTGTTTGTTATGTATATGTTTGCTTGTGCAGAGGTATGTTTGATTCCATGGTAATGTTGATGTTAAGGTGCATGAAAACAATTAAAAGGAACCGCTGAGAAACTCACTCATCACCACGGAAAAATACAAAAACAGTGACTTTCAATATTGTTTGATTTGCAACTTTTGAATTTTTTACCTTGCCTTTCAAGGCAATGCACCTCGGCTTATTTCGAAAGGGTGGGTGCTGTCGCGTTAGGGTGCGTCAACGCGAACGCGAAGATTCGTCCAAAGCCCCCCCCCCCCGTTTTGGCCGAAAGGGTGCGTTGGGAGCGCCACGTCGCGTCGCGCTCACTGGAACGTGCCCTTTCGTCCAAAGCCCCCCCCCCCCCCGGTTTGGACGAAAGGGTGTGTTTAATGATAATGAATAAATAAATACAAATATTTATAAGAAAGCTGAACAAACAAAAAAGACGAGTGATATGTGAAATTTGCATAGGAACATAAATCATCATATGGCACAAACATTCTTTTTAAGGTAAAAAAAAACAATGACGGCATGCTGCATGAGGATTTTTCGGTGGAAATGTTTTATGGTGTAATATTGATACATGAAAAAATTATGACTGATTTCAAGATCCTTTCAAATAAAAAAAGGAAATTTACCTTCAATTTTATACTTTGCAGGTGTGTATTTATTACAAAGGAAAACATTCGTATACCTGGAGATATTTGGTGTCCCCCAAATTATAAAACTTACGGCAGATGTGTCCTGGAAGGGCAAGGCCAAAATTGATGTCGGGTCAGCATTCACAACGTTTAACTCTTCAGACCCTACCTTACTATATTTTACACTTGAGACCCTGCCTCAGTATATTTTGTGAGATGTATCTGTTGTGTATGTGTGCGTGTTGTATGTATAATAATAATAATATGTGCGTGTTGTTTGTATAATAATAATAATAATAATAATACTTATAATAATAAAAATAATAACAATAATAATAATAATACTTATAATAATGATAATAATAATAATTTTCACCCCAAAGAGTGAATTTATGGAAATGAATTTGAGTGAAAAATTGGCACCAAGTGGCTTATTGCAAGGGTGGGTATCTGATTTTATTATCACTATTATTATTATTATTATCATTATTCTTAGTTGAACTTTTCTTTCTTTTCCTCAAATTGTCAATGCTTTAAATGATTAAAAATCCACTATTTTACGTGCAAATTGGCAATGTTTGACAAAATACCTTATATTCAGCTTTCTTATAAATATTTGTATTTATTTATTTATTATTATTAAACACACCCTTTCGTCCAAACCGGGGGGGGGGGGGCTTTGGACGAAAGGGCGCGTTCCAGTGAACGCGACGCGACGTGGCGCTCCCAACGTACCCTTTCGGCCAAACCGGGGGGGCTTTGGACGAATCTTCGCGTTCGCGTGGACGCACCCTAAAGCGACAGCACCCACCCTTTCGACATAAGCCATGCACCTCCATGTGAATTGTAATCATATCATTTAGCATATCGAAACTGAAGTGGCTACCCTGCGTAAATATACCTATATTATTATCATTATTGTTATTATTATTATCATTATTATTGTATCATTTTAAAGAATATTGAATGATCTTTAGAATCTTATGAAAGATGCATTGTGTGAAATTAGCAGTTGGGATAAATTAATGGCCAAACTCATATTTCCAAACTTTTTTGAGGAGAATATATTGAGATAGCAATAATAACAACGATAATACATTTACCATAGATAACACTAATAACAACAACAGTATATAGTAGTATTAATAACGATAATAATAGTACTGCTATTAACAATATTGATAACAACAACAACCAGTAGCGGACCGTGACCCGGAGGAGACAAAGCATTGGGGGGCACTGCATTGTCTGTGAACAATGCTGTGCCCCCCCCCCCCAATGCTTTGTCTCCTCCGGGTCACGGTCCGCTACTGACAACAACAATTAAAAAAATAATACCTGGATTTTGATTCGTCATATGGACGAATTAGGTGGTCTGTCAATATTTCCATGGAGTTAGGTAATATGAAATTGATATCAATTTGATATTTAAATTGTCTAATTTTTTCTCCTCTTCACATTACCAAATCTCTTCTATTTCGTTGTGATTGATGTTTTCAAATACTGGCCTACCTGTGAATGTAAACGTGGTGGTTTGGTTTCGGTCTGAATACGAAAGCAAATGCTTTTATTTTCTGGTTGCGCGTTGGAGAATTCGCACCTTGAATTGTACCTGCACCCCCCCCCCCCGCCCCCTCTCTCATACATTTGCCTCTCTGTTCTCCCTCACAATCACAATTATTGTAACCATATTATTATTTTTTATCATTACTATTATCATTTATTCTAATTTGTGTCACTCTTTCGTTATTACCTTCGATATTTTGTATAGCCTCCTTTTAAACTGTCTTCCGTCTCTCCTTTATACTATATTTTTGTAATATATGTATTAAAGTTACAGGGGCTTGCCTCCAATACAAGCTTTGCTTTTCTTGGCAAGCCCCTCCGTTCTGTTTTATATAGTTTTTAGTCAAAGCTACTTTAGCTTGCATTAGTTGTCATTGTTTATACATTCTAATTCTTATGCATTATTCCGATTGATGTTGTACTTTAAATTTGTTTGATTGTTTGCTTTTGTTGTGCTTTGTGAACGGAAAATGAATAATCTAAATCTGAATTTCGAGCAATTTTAAGTGTTAAGTCAAGTCCAACCCGATGAAACCTTGGTTTTGAAGAAAAGACACACAAAATACAATAAAAACAGTGAAAAGATTTCATCTTTATGTTAATCGGAAAGAAAAGAAGAATGTATACACAGAGAAATTGAAGTTGCATTTGATCACACAAAAACCAACAAATATTCATTTCGTTTTATTTCGTGTACTATTACATGACATAGACATTTCTTTATACATTTCTCTCGTGAAGTAAAGCAACGGCTGATGTTAACGGTCGCTGATAATGGAGGTTTGGAGTATTAGGGAGTGAGGTTGAAACGGGAGGGGGCGGGGTATGATTCCTTAATCATCTAGGAACACAGAAATTACCATCAACACATTAGCTGTGAATATGGTTGAGGCCCTTTAATGGTATCAATAGATAATCATGAATTACAAATTAAATTATGAGTGCGAGACACCGTCGAATCCCTCACATGTAGATTTATTTAGATTTAGAGTTAGATTTATTTATTTCCGTTCAACATTTTTTTTCAAAATACAATGAAACTAACAATACATACTCAATATAATAGATAATAAAGACAAATCAATGAAATTTCGTCACAAATATTGAATATAAATTAAACAAAAGTACAATTTGTTGCAGTAATTTTATCAATGAAAACAAACAATAAATGAACGGAGGGACTTGCCAAGAAAAGCAAAAGCTTGTAGAGAAGGCAAGACCCTAAACTTAGTTTCAATACTAATTATAACCAAACTATATATACAACCATCTCTGTTAATAGCTCCATGTATACAACTATAATTATACAAACATTGAGACGGACGCAGAAGAAAAACTTAAAGCAAGTAATCCACAAATATAAAAATAAAACGAATAAGCGACAAAAAAATAAGAGGAAGTAGTTCAAATAATAATGATCACAGTGTAACACACAAAAAAACTGCTTACAAAATTATAATAGGGAGGGTAAAGTGACAAAGGAAAGAAAGAGGGAGATAAGAGAGGTGCAAATAAAAATTGCAAATGAAAAGAGGAACATGGCAGGTGCACAGGTCGTAATGTATTGTATCATGTTGTAGTGTTGTTGTTTTTTTTTTATAAGTAAAGTTTGACAAATTTATTGCTAGTTAAAGGTTAAGTTATTATGTAGTTTTAGTTTAGGTTATGTGTTAGCTAGACTTGTTGGTGTGGAGTATTGACAGATGAGAATCTTTTTAAGTTTGCGTTTAAGAATATTAAGGTTCAATAGATTCGGGGGGGGGGAAGATCCTATCAATGTAACCAACTTTTCACAGGGTAAGTAAATCGTAATTTGAATTATGATTGCAGTGAAACATAGGGTTAATGACGACTTTTTACCAAACCTAACTAGAATTACGAACGCTAATCAAAATTACGAATTCAAATTCTACTCCGGAGGTGATTTAAAAGCCACTTGAATTTCGGTACGACTTTTCCGTGTGAAAGGTCGATCCGATGATTCTAAAGACGAGTTGGAACTATCATTACAATGATGATTCAAGATTCACGTGGGAAAAGGCCGTGAGATTTTGGGTGGCGGCATTTTGCACTGAGTCTCCGTAAATAGCGTTGAATAACAATGCATTCTACTTGTGTTATTACATTTATGGGCGTTATCACATGTGTGGATAAGTTGTTACATAATTTGTGGGAGCTATTGCATTTGTGGGTGTAACACCCCCCCCCCCCTGACCCCCATGAAAAGCAATTCTGCATACGGCCATTGGCCCTAAATCTGTAAATATATGCATATCTTCAGCCAAAGTATAATCACAAGTTTTAATAATATCCACTGATATCACACCGTTTGCACCAATAAAACTAATAAATTCGAACATTGGAGAAACTATTAGAACGCCTCTCGTCGTCTCAAACCGATCGAGGACACGCCCACTCAGTCACACAAAGGCGAGGTGCAGAGTTCCACACGCAGTATTTGTGAAAACAGAAAATTGACTCACTAAATATAATCTCTTACCAATTCTCTGGGGTTTCGTCATTCCTGACGTTCTCGTATCCATCTCGAACTGCTCCTTCGTCGATAAAAACAGAACTCATCTTGAATCTTCCTCTCAATGAGCTGCAAAAAGTCTGGTATGGTATGGATATTATCCGACCCCGGGATCCGACCTAACAGATCACAAACTACTCTAGAATGAGCTCGAGGCAATGTGCGAAAGGTTTAAACTTTATCGGTTGCATATAATGCTTAATGCTTCGTTAGATCAGTAAAGCAGACATTCAAAGGCTGATCATCCTCGCAACCATTTCAATGGTTTTTAGCAGCTAGCAATCAGTACACGATTCGGTAAAAAAGATTATTTCAAAATAAATGTCAAGTCAACAACCTTAGGTCAAAGTGGATTTGCATGGATCGAGCACCCCCCCCCCCCCCTATCAAAACAGTCTGGTGCTTGCGCAGTAAACAAAAAAAAAACCCGCTGTTTATTCACAAGAATAAAGATAATAATGAGGGGACTGGTGAAATCACTCTTTGAATTACTATTTAGTATGAAATATGAAATATCACATACTCATTGTAATGTGAAATCAATTTTCATTCATCCCTGAACGTATTATGGTAATTGTTTTATCACTTTATGGTTCAGTCAAGTTGGTCCTTAATGTCAAATCTGTGAAAAAATGAAATATTATATAATTCAAACAGTGAAAAAAATAAAGTGAGTGAGGGGTATCATCGACTTTTTTTCATTTGCATGTCATTGAGTTGTGCATATAATGTTTAACTTCAAAATGTTATAACTTTCTTATTTTACATCAGTGGCGTACCTAGGATTTTCCCGCTGAGGGGATGAATGAAATACATGAGGAAAGAAAGAAACACGAATGTGATATGAGTAGAGAGCAACATTAAAAGTATGATGGAAGCAGAGGGCAAATGAATGACAGAAACGAAAATAAAATGAGAAAAGTTGTTATAGTTGGAAATTCACAGATAAGTGGGATTGATCCGGATAAGTTTTCCCAAAATTTTAAGTTACATAAAGTAATTCAATATACTGTACAATGGATGATGTTGAGTCTTGGTTGAAATCTAGTGGGGCAATGACGTTGAACGGTCTAGTGCACTTGATTGTGCTTGTAAAATGAACAACCTCACTGGTCAGATCAAAGTGTCCTTCAAATCAATTAAGAGATGATAACCAATGGTATCAGCAGCGTGCATGTTGATGGCTGATGCATTATGTGACAGAAGAGTTAAAACTGTTCATCACAGAAACCTGCTCTACCGTGGAACAATTAACACTCATCTGTATAGTGATGATCGTTATCACTTTAGCAAAAATGGATGGGGAATTGAAATGAGCTCTTCAAGAAATAATAAACGATAGACTTCTTGTTTAAGGTGTATCTGAGGAACGAAACGTGAATGCACCTTATGACTGAAAGAAAAAAATATTCAAATTTGTTATTGGAATGTAAATGGATACACAAGAGATGGGACGGGGTTAAATCTTCCTCAAAACTAGAAGAAGATTTTGTCAATGTTTTTAATTTGTATGATATTGTTTTGTCTGGCAGAAATAAAAATAGGGCCGAAGGAAAATATGTCTTTACAAGGATATGTCAAAAATGCTAAAGCTGACTCGGGGGGCTTGGCCTTGTACATCAAAGAATCTATTAAGCACCAGGTTACAATTATCAATAATACCTCAAGCGAATTTTGTTGGATAAAGATAGGTAATAGTATCCATGACTCATTTCAGGAGCAGTATCTGTTTTGTTTACTTAAGCCCAGAAAGCTCAACCTTTTCGTCAAAAGTAGATTTAATCGATGCTATCATGAAAGATATCGTAACTTATAAGAACCGAGGTAAATGTATGATAATGGGTGATCTAAACGCTCATACTAATACCTTGCCAGACGAAATTGAATACGATTCAGAACGTGATGGTATGGGTATTACCAGTGCCTTTCACGTTCGACTGTTCAGATATCTATACAAGGGTAAATCGAGACAAGGCCCGTGAACAAAAGAGGCAAGACGTGATTGAACTTTATGAAGCATGTGATCTAAGAATAGTAAATGGACGTAAACTTGACTGGGAAATTTACTTGCTATGAGGCGAATGCCAGAATTCCCTCTGTATTAGATTATGCTCTTGTTGAAAATGGTGCTTTGGATGACATATTATACTTCTATGTTGATGATCTCAATATATTTTCTGATCATTGCCCAATTGTCTTATCTTTAATATCACCCACACTTGAACGTCAAAGACCGTGTGAAATAAAAAAAAAAAAAAGCTTTGAACCCCCATCCTAAAGCTTATATATGGGAACCGCATATAAGTGACGCAGCCTTAATTTGCTAAAACGCTACAAACACCTGATATATTGACCATAATAAAAGAAATAAAGGAAAAGGTATATTCTACAAATGCCATTGGTATTAAAAACACAGTCAATGATGTAATAAACTGCATCTTGACTGTCGCAGATAAAGCGATAATTAAAGTCAAATGCCTCGGGCAAAAAGCACAAAGAAAAAGAACAGAAAGAAAATGTTTAATGCTGAATGCCTTGCTCTTCGGCGTCGCGTTAAACTATTATGTAGACATGGTAGACAAGTGTTTATTTATTTATTTATTTATTTATTTCACATCTTTATCCAGAGTAGCCTGTTCAGCTTTTTACAAACAAATATGCAAAATTACACAATATATACAATTAAAATATTCATTAAAAATCGCTGGTCTTCCACAGGGCTCTGCATAAATACCAAAAAACATATATTTCATAACATAAAGAAAACATAAGTAAAGAAAATATATATACACATCAGAATAAGATTTGGAATGAGAAAGTAAAAAGGACGTGGTAAGATAGGAAGAAAGAGATAGAGAGAGAAAGGGCCAGAGGTAAACAGAGAGAGAGTTCAGGAGCAAAGGTAATTATGTAATATTTGACCAGTCAGGCATATTCTTAAGAAAAGCATAAGATAGCATAGGATAAAAACCAAATCGAGGAAGTGATCATGCATTTCTAATAAAACACAATACATGTAGCATGTGCTGTAAGTAAAAATACATTTGATAGAGGCCTCAGGCAGCAATATTACACCATGAAGAAAAGGTTGAAAAGAATGTTAAAAGAAATTGTACGTAATAAGAGAAATCATATAATTGACAAGCTAAACAATCTTCAAAGTGAGAACCCTAAACTTTATTGGGATCTAATTAACCACCTATAGAAAAACTGCACACTGATAGAAAAAGTCCAGTAAATAACATACAACAAAAGCAATGGTTTGAGTATTTTTAAGAACTCATGAATCACAAACCCCTACTTTCAAAAGATCAAAATGGAATTAAGAATCATGTAAATAACACGTTTTCATCTCTTGATTTTAAGATCACTCCCAATGAACTGTGTATTCAAACTTTGAAGAGAAAGAAAGCACCAGGAAATTATGCTATTTTGAACGACAAGGTGAAAGCTGGAAAATTTGTGTTGTCACCAGTTTTGTCAAAGGTATTTAATTTAGATCGATCGAAGGGGTTTCATTAATTTTGATATGAATGGAGAAAAACTATGCACTGTTACGGAAATGAAATATATTGGTATTGTTTTCGCAAATAATCATGATAAAAGATCACTTAAAGTGGCCGCAAGGGATTTAGCTGATAAAGCGAGAAGAGCATTGTTCAAATTGTACAAATCTTTTGGTTCCTATACTCCCAGCAATAAACCCTTGTTGCATCTTTTCGATGCAATGATACAACCGATATTACTTTATGAATCTGAAATTTGGGGTACTGATGTTGGTTACACTTCGTAATTCCGAAGCTTCGTAATTCTGAAGGTTCTTTATTCCGAAGGTTCGTAATTCCGAAACACGTAAATTGCCTATACCTCGATGTTCGTTAATCCGAAAACGAAAAAGGGTTCGTTAATCCGAACATTTGTGGCTTTATTCCGACGGATCGTTATTCCGAAGGTTCGATAATCCGAAAACGAAATAAGGTTCGTTGTTCCGAAGGTTCGTTAATCCGAAAACGAAATAAGGTTCGTTGTTCCGAAGATTCGTTAATCCGAAAACGAAATAAGGTTCGTTAATCCGAAAACGAAATAAGTTTCGTTGTTCCCAAGGTTCGTTAATCCGAAAACGAAATAAGGTTCGTTGTTCAAAAGGTTCGTTAATCCGAAAACAAAATAAGGTTCGTTAATCCGAAAAATGAAAACCGGGAGAGCAGAGGCAGAGGCAAGGGAGGGGCGGGGGACACTGTTGCCGTTCAATTGTTATGAGGATGGGAAGGCAAGGGCGGCCGAAAGAATTTTCGTTTGGGGGTAAAGCCAAATAATGAAACTCATACGTCAAAATGGGCACTTTGGTGATATCTTCACCTCAAGATTATCATCTTCTTGAAGTCATTGTGTGTTTGATAGTGATTAAGTAGAGAAAAACTTGTTTGAGGTGACTTCTTATTATGGCAAAATGTACATTTAGGCTTTATTTTTCGGGAGAGAGTATAATGAGCGAGCGGCTTGGTAAAACAAATTCAAAGGTAAAGTTGTAACACGTTTTGGGGGGTCAATTATTCTTAAAATGGCATTATTGCGAGGTGTTGCAAGCGTGAATCACAAGCTAAAACTTTAGGGTATTCAAATAAAAAATGAAAATAAGTTTGTAAAAATCCGAACAGATTTCTGCTGTCATTAAAAAAAGATGTGCATCTTAGTAAAGAATTAACACGAGCGCAAAACGCGAGCTTAAACATACTGACCAGAAAAGAAATATGTTAAAGAAAGCATTTAGTGACCTCTTTAGGATGCATATTTCACCAATCGAATGAGAGTGCGAAGCGGAAGCTGAAAATTTGCAATATTCCAGCCTGAAAACTTAACTTAACTTGTATACTTTAAAAAGAGTATTTTATTTCGAAAAAACATGAAAAAAGGCATATTTATTTTTGATAAAGGAACTTTCCCATTTTGGGAAAATATTCATTTCCCTGTTTTTATTTCATTTTTGGGGTGCAGGTGCCCCCTGCCTCCCTCCCGGCGGATCCAACTTTCGTCAAATAGGGGGAGGGGCAATTTTTTTTTCAGCCATATTTTCCTCGATCGGCAGCTTAAAGTTGGTTTTTGTTTGTCTCTTTGAAAGGGTAGTCCTAACAGTCAATGATTAGCGTTATACTTATAAAATAAAGTATGTAATAACATGATAAACCCTTTTTAAATAATGCGAGTGCGAGCTATATATATTTTTTTAATATGATGGGTAATATGTTTGTGATCTTTAAAACGAGATGCCTATGTCACTAAATTTAGATAATAACTTCGAGCAAGAAGCGCGAACAGAAATTTTAAATATATAAAGCTCTGACCTGATCTGAAGGGGACATTTGAAGAACTTTTTCCAGTTAGCCATGAAGACGATGCGTGTTTCAATCAGTGGCGGCGGAACGTATTTTCCTTTTTTTTGGGGGGGGGGCAAAGCCAAAAAAAGGGCCAATAGGGGCAATTTGGTGCAAACGGATATTTTCACCATGAGATTATCATCTGTGTAAAAAGGTTGTGTGTTTTGTAGTAATTAAATCGAGCAAATTTTTTTAAGTGATCACTGATTGATAAGTTATATATTCACGTTTCATTTCTGCGAGCGTAGCGAGCAAGCGGTTTTGGGAAAAAAAATACTGTTAAAAGGGCATCCTTGTGAAATGTTGCGAGTGAATCACGTGCTCAACTTTTGAAAATTTCATGTATGCCTAGAATGATAATAATGATATAGATATTATTTACCCAGGGAAGCCACGTCAGTTCTGAAAACTGTTCTCCCAGCTAATATTTTTTTACTAGAATGCTTAGAATGTCCAGTTTTCAGGTTAGAAAATCGGAAAAATTTGGCTCACGTCTGTCGCTCGCATCAAGTATTATTGAGGGACTCATTCTATAGCAGTATTTCCAAAATTTTCAATTTTAAGTTTGGGGGAAAATACATAAAATCAAATTTTCTACTGAGCCAAGTCACTTTATGCGCCTTATCCCATAAGATAGTATAAAATTGTTAGAAATTTATTTGTCTTTCATATGACACTAATGTAATAAAAAATAAAAATACAAACTGGTCTCGATACGAAGCACTATATGAAAATTTCTCCTTCTGCCAGTGGCACCTGGCTCATATATAACCCGGACTATAGGCCTACAATGAAAAGATAACCCTTGCTTTTCACATATATTTCATTCACAACAACTTTTTCCCATAATTTCCAGTTGGCACTCACTCCCTTTCACTTTGCTATTTCTCAGCTACAGCCGGGGTAATAATATACCAAGTATATTTCAGCGCCTTGAGCACATAATCAACGTGGATTTGGCGCTTTAGAAATACTCTATATTATTATTATTATTATTTCAATTTGATAATTGCCATTTGTAGTGTTGTAATGTTATCAATTTGTGTATATACTTCATCATAATTGTAAATATGAATTTGAAATTGAAAGTAGAAAATAAAACATTTTTTAAAATTCAAATTGTAGGCCTATATTGTTCCTCTACCATTTCACAATCACTTTCCTTTTCATTAACCGTTTGCAAATTCTTATATTTACTCTTTCCTTCTTTCGTTAATTTGTCTACTCTGAAATATAGATGATATGATTTACAACTTCAATGTATGTTTAACGTTGACAAACTATTTGTATCTTATTATTTTTTCAGCTACCATGTATGAATGTTTGAAGGTTCATTGCTATATGAACTAGGCCTATTACTGCTGCAGCAGCTTAATGGGGGAAACTGCTCACCTGTGATTTGTGTGAAGTCACAAATGAAAAAATATATATACATATTGAATTGATAACTATTTTAGAAATTTGATATATCTATAATCTATCCTCATGCACCAATATTTCGAATATTTTCCTGCTATTCTTACAGTAAACTTTTTTTGTCAGGAATCTCGGCGCGCGCCCCTTAATATTTATTGAAGATCAGAAAGACTAATCAGCGATCGAGAATAGAAACGTGCATCTCGAGAGCTAGGGTTCTTACTTGTAAAATTACGACAAAAACGTACGAATCTTCAGAAGTATTTGTCAAGATGGCTAATGAGGTAGGCCTAGATATATATTACTTTTACAATTTGGCTAGTTGAGACTAAAGTAAAGGTATTTTAGAGGAGCGTCCATTCATTTGACGGTGTTATTTTGGGCATCGATTTTATTACACGATGCCTCAGCACGACGCATTCGCGTTGCGCAATATATCGGATAATCGGGAATTCCCACACTCACCGAGCCATGTCGGCTCAACTGATCTTCATCGTGTGTGATTTATTACGCATGCAAGTGAATGGCTAGTAATCACGGTTCCGTGATTTTCTGAATCTGGATGCATATGATAATGGTCCCTAAATCTACGCACCTAACGATTTGAGTTAAGATTTAACGTGAATTTTTTTTTATTTCACAAAATCTTTCACTTGATAATGTTCCTTTAATAGGAAACACTTTGGCAAGACTTCCATATTTCCCCTCCATGTCATGAGCTCCACTAAAACTTTTGTAAAATTGAAAAAAAAATATGGAGGTAAGATTATCAAAGTTCAAACATTGTCATTGATCTATTCTAGATCTATAATCTAGTCTAGATGATCTTAGATCTAGTCTAGGATCTATACCGGTAGTAAGATTTAATTTTAAGAAGGAAAAGTTGGATACATACTAAAATATGGCTTTATCAGCAGGCCTCGAAATAATCGATTCCCTCCATTACTGGCCGTCATGCCCTTCTTCTTTTTGCTAAAAGTTACGGCCACTAAAAATGCCCTTTTTTATATGGCCGTGGTGCCCTTTTTTCTCATAAATGTGCCCTTTTTCTGATATGTTATGTACCCCTTTAGAAAGTCTGCACCTTTTTTTCTGAGCGAGGAAAACTTTTCTCCGATCTCAAAAAGTATTCAATACATGTACCTTAGCTTTACCAGCGACGTCAAGTGCATGTATGCAGTCTAGTCCGAAGCCGCGCTGAACGATGAGCTAGCTATACACAGCTGGCCGGCCGGCCGCTAGCGCGCTTTACATATGCTATGTAAGCTGCAGCATAAGAATGGACGAGCGCGAGCTCCGTATGTGTACTACACAAATGTCGCGCGCGCTGTACTGTCCTGGCGAGCGCGCGCGATGCGTAAGTACAGTACTTTGAATGGGAGTGTTTCATAAAGCTGTTCGTCAGTTACGAACAACTTATGAACGACCGGTGATACTTTCTTGGGTGCTAATCAGATTCACATTTAATTACATGTAGCTCAAGAAGGTATCACCAGTCGTGCGTAAAGTTCATTTTTTCTTAAGTAAATAATGTGGTTTGGTAATGAATCTGATGTATAACATCGACTATGGAAAGCCCCCCCCCCCCCGAAACTGTAACACCTACAAATAATTTATTACATGCCCCTTAAAAAGTGGCCTTGGTGCCCCTCTGTATGGCCTTGGTGCCCTCTGCTGCCTGGCCTCAGTGAAAAAGTGCCCCTCAAAAAAGTGGCCTTGCCCCCCAAAAAAAATCCTATTTCGAGGCCTGCTGCAGTGCGTATCAAAAAAAGTTTACACTTTGAAAAAATCCTGTAAAATTTCCCTTTTGTAATATCCTGAAGATTTTTCCACATTTTAACATTGGTACAGATCCATTTAAGCAAATGACGATATAACTGTCGAAAAATATTTCCGCTTGAGTGAGCACCACTTACTTTTGAAAAGTTAGTGAAAAATGAATACAGATTTGCGCAGAACTTTGAAAAAGTTTAGCAAATAAAAGTAGACCTTAATCATGAAGAACACGTGGAATTTAGCTAGTAAAATTGATTTAAAGATATTTTTACATTTTAAAACTTGTTTCCTTGCCCAAAACACTAATAAGAGTGCATAACGCCCCAGTCCAATCCCTCACACACCGAGGCCATTTGCTTTACACTGAGCTGTGATTTACATGAAATGCTTTAGGCTTGATTTTCATTTTGTTAATCATTGTCAAGCTTAGGAAAAGTGTGGGGAAACAAGTATTAAATAAAAAATGAAATGTAAACCCACTTTAAATGAAAATAAAAAATGAATGAAAAAGTGCTGGAGATGTCTGATATAAACTTTTAGATCCAGCTGGCACATAAGGGTAAAAAATTTGGGTGGCAAAATTGTTACAAAATGCTTGAATGTATCCGTTTTATTTCAATTGACTAAAAGTACCAGGGAAATGTATGAGAAATGTTTCGCGGGGTAAGTTTGATTTCGCCCTTTCCCCTTGACACAGCGTGAAAACGAGCATTTCTGCGCAAACAGATTTCTGCGAGCTTTACAAAAATGGACAGTACTCACTCAAGTGTAACATTCTGTCAAAACTTTTGCTTTCATAGGATAGGTGAGACCCAAACCCAAGATTATATGTGAAAAAATTTCCCACATGTATATTTTTTAATTCCCAGGTCTTTTTCAAAGTGTAAACCTTTTTTTGATATGCACTGTATATGCATATCAATTTGTCATACTTTGCTCAATGAAATGAATAAAATCAAAGGTGATAGAGGGGTGATGGAAGCGTAACACCAGGGTTCCCACGAGTCTGCTGTGCAATCCCTTCACTCGAGTTTAAGGATCTGAATGTGCAGCCTACTCATGCCTTGTGTACTGAAGGCCCTGCCGCTTGGAACAGCAAGTTTTGTATGAGCTAGTCTTTGCGTGGAGGCGCACTTGTTGATCAAAGTTCCAATCAGGGTCTGTGCCTGCAGACTAGGTTACCACAGTCATGGAAAATCCTGTAAAAATTTGTGGTGAGGGAAAGTCAGGGAATTGCACTTACCTCTTGGCTATGGCAGTTTTCCAGTTTGTTGTGTCTCACAGCTCTTATACTCTGTGATCATACTCTTATAGTATAATTGGTGTTCATGATTTCCAATTTTCCCAGTTTTGTGACATCCCAAATTTTACATAACTCCCGGGACATCACAGGAAGTCATGGAAAAATCATGGAATTCTGTTTTCAAATTTCTATTTGAACCCTAAACACTGCACTATGGGATTGTTGAATTGCTGGGTAACTTTGGTTTTTAAGGGGTTTTTTTTTCCTTTGATTTTGGTCTCAATTTACAGCTAAATATAACTTGTACAAATACGTCTCTCTTCACATCATTCAGTTATTATGATTTATTAGAAGATGAAAAATTTTAAAATGTTGGTTTAGGATATTTTAAATCAATATACAAATTTGCTTATCAAAATTACCTCAAAACTATTGAATCCGCTTCAGTTTTGTATCATGTGATAGGGGATTTCATGAGCAATACTAATCTGGTAAGTAATTAATGGTATTGGAATAGACAAACAAATAATTGGGGGTCTTTAAAAGCTAAATATTTTTACTCATAAATGAATGGCTGTCCTTACCTCACTTTTGATGCCATTTTTTGATTCATGAAGTTTTCTTTCATAAAGAATATACTTTTGTATATAGATTAGGTGAATATTTTTAGAGTTATGATCATTTTTGTACTTAAATACATGTAGGTGCGATATCATTAGGTTTGGGTGATGTAACACAAATGGGGCAAGTTTTAGACGCATGGCTATATGTACATTGCAAACATGTAGAATGAACACAGACACATTTGCCCGTATTCTGAAGTAAGTCAGTTAGACCATGGTCTAACTCTGTGCTGAACTTATGGGAAGCCAATTGTGTCAAAATTTTTAAGTTGTATGTTTCTTATGTTTACTCTGCTCTTCCTGATTCATCGATGGTGAAGACAATCATCTACTTATACTTCCGAGACAATTATGAATGATTTGAGAGCCAAATGAGCTGAAATGTGATATCTCTACTATTAGTGATTTATCTAACAATTGGCTATCCATACTTAACCACAACTTTGATCCGAGATTAAGGTAAACCTGACTTCAGAATATAGGCCAATGGTCGCAGGCTGACAGTGCAAACAAGAATACATGGATTCAGTTGCTTTCTTCTTTCAATATATTTTCCCAGCTTGAACTTGACTGCCTGGAGCTTGAAAGACTGTCAACACTGACAACCAGAGATTCAGTGAGGACCCTACTATCCAAACAGATTCAGGCTCTGAAGGAACCACTGGAAGCCTCCAAATTACCCGATGGGCAAGACCACAAGGAAGCTGACCCTGTCGGAGTGGTAACAGAAGAGGTGGGCCAGGGTCAGCAGGGGGCAGTAACCAACGATGATAAACCTGTTGCATCCTCAACAGGTACAACTGCTCCAGACATACCTAAGCCAAGCGAGTCTCAGAAGGTACTGGTCTCCAAACTCCCATCAAAGACCATCACATCGTATGGTAAGGACTAAGGAGATTAGTATTATCTCAGTGAGAAGGATTATCAATTTGGTACGAAATATGGGGAGTGGGGAAATTCAAATTTTGTACATTATCCTACGGGACGGTGTGTTCTTGCCCCACCCAGCTGCAGGATTTATGCAAAGGAGTGACTTCAAAGTTCAAACTAAGGGTGTAATGGGGCTTTGCAAGAAACCTGTAATTGATAGCAAGTCATTTTCAGGTCTAAAACCCAATTGAAAATCATGCGTTTCATAGCAAATTTGCAATTGGTCACTTTGCTTCTTGCATCAACAATTATAAATTCATATGCTTTAGTTAAAATTGGTCTGTCACTTGTATATTTGCATCTGAATTTGCAATTGATTGCAAATATTTTCTCGCTACACCCCTTAAGTCACACAGCATAAACACATATATGGGCCCCTAATCTGAAGTTGGGTTTAACTTAAACTCAGGTTTAAGACTTTGTGGTTTAAGCCCGGGGGGGCCAGTTACATTGACGAGTGGATACCATGCGCGACCAAAAAAACACGTAAAAAGGATGTCCTTTTCACGATAGGGCACGTTACGTACGTAACGTGATAAGGGTGTCAAAAACACCAAAATAATGAAAAAAGGGTATCTATTTCGCTAGGAAAATTACGTGTTTAGGGTCGAATTTGCGGGGATGATAAAACAAAATTAAAATGTTTTATAAAGGATGTCCTTTTTGCCCCAACACTACGTGTTTAGAGTCCTATTTGCGCGAGGGGTAGACGGTTGGGTCGTACTAAACCAAATAAGGCAAAGCCGACGACCGAAGGACCCGTAACAATAAAACATTCCTGTACTTGTTTAGGGGTTCATTTCAGGGAATATTTGCCAAGAGTATCGTTTTGTTTCCAATACTTATTAAGGGTAAAGGGTTTCACACGCCAATACTTGTTAAGGGGTGCATTTTCAGAATATGGAAATTACGTGTTTAGGGTGCTTTTCAAGACCCCATGGTCGCGCATGGTATCCACTCGTGAATGGAAGTGGCCCCCCCCCCGGGGGTTTAAGGCGGCCGTGATCTGGCAAAACTACGTATCTCCTTTTTCGCCATTTCGAGATATTTGAGCTTGAATATTTTACATTGCTTCTTTTGCTTTTCTTGGAAAAGTGGAAAATGGTATATCGATTTTTTTTTTTTCCTTTGATTTACGGAACGTATATAAGTATTGGCACCAAAAACTAGTTGATTTACTCATTTAATCTACTAATTTTTCACTTTTTATAAAACATACGCACTTTTGCCTGATAAAATTGATGACACACTCTGAGCTTTTTATCAGGCAAAACTACGTATGTCACAAGGTATGCGGCCGCGTGGCAAATGTTTATCAGGCAAAACTACGTATGTCACAAGGTACGCGGCCGCATGGCAAATGTTTATCAGGCAAAACTACGTATGTCACAAGGTACGCCGCCACGTGGCAAAGTTTTATCAGGCAAAACTACGTATCTCTTGAACATTGCGAAATTATAAGGCAAAACTATCCGGTGTCTCTGCCGCGCATTTTTACACATACATGTACGCAAAGCACATACGTTACACACATTGAAGCATGCACACACAATCGGTAAACGCATGTGCAGCCGCGGCGGCAGACCATCATGCAGACAGTTAGCTGCGCGTTCGCTCTGCGGTATAATTTACGAGGGCGACCGGTAAAATGCAGAATTTGGGAGATACGTAGTTTTGCCTGATAAATCACCTTCTTCTTTTGCGGCTATTGTTCTGGCAAAACTACGTAAGTAGACTTACATAGTTTTGCCTTTTAATTCTCGTCAAAGCTTGAAAAACTACTTTTGTAAGTCGACTTACGTAGTTCTGCCTTTTAAATTTAGTGATTTTTTAAGAAAATTTTAAATACAAAAACTGGGTTTCGAATCTCCCAAAATAATTGGAGTTAGAATTTGAAATTTTGACAAATGAAAGAGCGTATTCAATATTATAAGAAACACTAAAAAACTGAAAAACGCCAAAAAATGACTTACGTAGTTTTGCCAGATCAAGGCCGAAGTATGGATAGCCAATTGTTCATAAATCACTAACAGTAGAAATATACTATTTCACCTCAGTTGTAGAAATATACTATTTCACCTCAGTTGGCTCTCAAATCATTCATAATTGTATAGGAAGTATACATAGAATGATTGTCTTCACCATTGATGAATCAGGAAAGAGCACAGTAAACATAAAAAAAATTTAATACAAATTTTGACACTTTTGGCTTCCCATAATTATAGCACAGAGTTAGACCATGGTCTAAGTTAAACCCGACTTCAGAATACAGGCCACTCTGTTTAATATGAAACACTGTGGTTATGGCAATGCTTCTTTGTAGTTATTTGTCTTTATTATTTGTTTCCTCTGTAGGTTGGGATCAGTCTCCTAAGTTTGTCAAGGTGTATGTCACGCTTAATGGTGTCCAATCTCTAGCTAAAGATGACATCACTGTCAACTATACATCTAGGTAAGTGTTTTTGAACTTTCATAATAATAATAGGCATTTATATAGCGCCATCTATCTAGAAATATCCTATTCCGAGGCACGTTGTTATTATTACCCTGGCTTTAGCTCGAGCTGCCTTTCCGCGCTCATGCATTTAAGGAATTAAACCTGCCAGGTACCCATTCACCTCACCTGGGTTGAGTGCAGCACAATGTGGATAAATTTCTTGCTGAAGGAAGAAAATTCTGGGATTTGAACCCACGACCCTCTGTTTCAAAGTCAGAAGACTCATCCACTTGGCCACAACGCTCCACAAACTTGAACTTTCACAATGACAATGAATGATTATACTGCTTATGTAGCGCTTATTATTACTTTATATCAGAAGAGCGCTCTAAAGTGACGCAGCATGATTACCCTGTCTTAAGCAGAGCAGCTGTTTTGCGCACTGTGTTTCAAGGAATGAATTCCTACCAGGGAGCAGTTTTATAAAGCTGTTTGCAAGTTTAGAGTAACTTTAAGAATGACTGGTCGTGTGGTAAATTATATTCACCATTAAATGATCATTTGTGATTATTTAGCGTGTAAGATTCACCAGGTCGTTCTTAACTTACAAACAGCTGTATGAAACACCCATCCGGTACCCAATCCTCACCTGGGTTGAGTGCAGCACAATGTGGGTAAATTTCTTGCTGAAGGAAAATATGCCATGGCTAGTAATCAAACCAAATGTTTTCTTGATATCTGAGTGGTCTATGATGTCATTTCTGCACTGTATTGTAATATGAATTTTTGGCACTATAGGTAGAAATTCCAGCTAATACTATGAAGGTAGTCTACGCAGACCTTTACTGTGGGATTTATTTCAAGTGAAGTTTTAGGCGTGCAATTAGCTTAGCCTGACTTTTAAAGGTAAATGCCAGTTTTGGTAACGATATCAAAATGAGTTCATACATAATCCAATGAAATGAACACCAAAGTGTCTGTTTGTATAAATAATAATATGTGCTAAAGGATTCTGGAAAAAATTGTGTAATTGCTGAGACATTAGCAAATAAGCACAGGATTCAGGTCAAGCGTCGGGCACGACATTCAAAGCAACAATAATACACTGTCCCATGTGCGCTTATCTGTGTTGGTGATCTTCAGCATGAGCATTTTTCAGTGTAGATTTCAAGATTTCACAAAGTTCAGTTATATGTAACTGTATCCTCGATGTTATACTAACAATTAAGCCTGGTTTTATAGACTTTCTCATGAAATCAGTGTTTACTGCAACTACTGGCATTTCTCTAAGTATTTCCCTCCTGGCAAGCATAAATTATGTGAATATTTTGATGTTTTTTTGTTACAGTTCCATGAGTTTGAGAGTAAAGAAATCAGATTGTATTCACCAGCTTGTTGTCAATAGCCTTCTACATCAAATCATTCCAGATAAAAGTCACCATAAGGTATGTGTACATTCACTGGTGGATCCAAGGGCGGGGAGCACAGCTGGCCCATGACCCACCCCCCCCCCCTTTGAGAGGCACAATTAAGATTTTTAATGTAAAATGCTGTTAAAACAGAAGTGTGCCCCCTCTCATTTCGAAAGTGAAGACCTTTTTTTCACTTGTCAAATTTTTTGTGGACGAAATTCACTTATATTTGGGTTGAAACCCTTTTTTTCATGTTTGCTTGTCAAATTTTTTCCCGGGAAAATGTTCCCCCCCCCCCCCTTCAAAGAATCCTGGATCCGCCCCTGTGTACATTAATGTCAGACTTTGTCTAATTTTACTACAAATCTTGCCTGATCCAATTCTGTTGCTTGATTTGGGAGATCTCCAGAAAATAAATGAAATAATTAACAACATGGCCCCCCAAAATGGTATAGTGTCTAAATCCGTCTGGGTCCGCGCTTGCATACATGTATAGTCATATTTAATAAAAAATACATTTGACTCTTTTGTTTCAGGTCAAGACAGATAATTTGGTAATCCTATTAAAGAAGAGAGATGAAAAGAACTGGGCATATTTAACAGAGACTGAAAAGAAGGCCAAACAGAAAGGGTATGTTTATGAAAATTCATATTTTATTGTTCGAAATAGGCAAGAAATGAAAATTTGCATTGCCCAATTGATCATGGGCTCAGCAGCCGCTGTGCAGTGCTAGATCTACAATGTACGAGGCTCTATTCACTGAATCGTTGCACGCCAAACCGGGTAGCAGCAACTCCCATCTTTTCACGTCTTTTGGTCTGACGCGACCGGGGTTTGAACCCCAGACCTCCCGGTTGTGAGACGGACGCTGTACCAACTGAGCCAACACACCAGTGTATGAATGCTGTAGTGGGGCACTATCATTGCGACCTGAATACCACCCTCATACAACACTATAAAAAAATTGGAAAGCATAGTTTTTAATTGACACTGGATGTACGTACAGTGAAGAGTGTATGAAAATCACCAAAATCAGCAGATGATGATACACTTTCAATAGGCTGGATAAGATACTTTTCCACCCATCATGAAAATATAATATTCAAGGTGCTTTTAGAGAAAAATCTGACTAAATATTTGTTAAGGGAACCCTGACTTTGAAGGATGGTGTAGTGTTTAGGGTGTATTTTGAGAGAATGTGTACTAGCACGGTATTCATGTTGGAATTATAGAACCCATTTCAACTCCCCCCCCCCCCTGTTTCTGAACCCTACACCCCGTATGATTTCTAACTTTAAGATAGTGAAGTGCAGCATTTGTATTATTTTTGTTGTTGAAACCTTGAAGCTTAAAGAGATGTTCCGGTCTGAAGATATTTATATCTAAATAGCTAGTAAAATTCACAGAGCCAGAGCATCACATCCCCACTTTCCTTTTTCTTATGTTATTACATTCAATCATAATTGTTTCATTTTTTCATAAATGTGTGAATGATGTGTCTCCATTATGATGAAATAAGTTGCGGCAATAAATAACCAATGCACTTCATCACTTGTCAATCCAATTATTTTAGTGTTTGTTAGCAAAATTTTGAATAAACCTAATTTCATATGATAAAATACAAAGAATAAGTGGAAATATTACACCATCAGCCCACCAAATGAATATTTATGAAGACATGCCTAGAACTGTTTCACTGGAATAATGCAAATCTTTAAAATTCAGTAACTTTATTTGTTGTCCGATTTTGATAGAATTTTTAGCATATTATTGCTCTGTGAATTTTACAATATTTATTGTGATATAAATATCTTCAGCCTGGAGCACTCCTTTGAATATCTGTCTCCTTCGCTCTCTCCCTCTCCAAAAATTTCCTATACTGACCATGCATACAGAATTTATGAATATGCTATTGGCTTTGCAACATTTTAGTCCCTACATGTATTTTTTACAAACAGTGAATAAAGTTTGGGTGTATCAAATAGATTATGACGTTCTCCGTGATTTGCGCAGAAAATTCATGAAACCTTCGTCTGAAGTGATGGATTGGCTGGATGAAATTTATTAGTGGCACAAATAAAATAAGATTTAGCTGTGTTCTTTATATTGATTTTAATATTTTTCTTCGATTTCATAGGAAACCTACGCCCCCTAAAACAGACACCGCAGACCCCTCAGCGGGCATCATGGATCTCATGAAGCAGATGTACGATGACGGCGACGATGACATGAAGCGAACGATTGCCCAGGCATGGACGCAAGCTCGCGAGAAAAAAGACACGATGGAGCTCCCATGATAACACCGTGCCAATATAGTGTAAGCCTACAGACTTTATTTGAGACAGTCGACTGAACAATTATAAATGAAGCTTTGAATCAAGCCTAAATATGTACGCCTCTGGATGAGTTCTCAGGAGAAACAATTATGCCTGCAAGGATACGTGTAATTTCTTTGATTCCTAGTCTTACATTGCAGACCCTTTTCATACTATTCCTATTGGTATTGGACTGTAGACAAGTAGACTTGAAATGGAAAAAAAATGTGTGTCGTAGAGTTATAAACTCCTATGCTTTGTATCTTTCATTGTTGTATCATGTAAGGGCAAATAATGTTTGTAGACATTTTTTTCTTCTCTTCAGGGGGGGGATTTTTCTTTTACCTTTATTTAATTTGTGCATATACATGCGGAACCAGCATAGACCCGGTGAGGGGGGGGGGGTATTCCCAAAAGCTCCTTGTCATGTCAGTAAGATGCAATGGAAACCGTCAAGACCGAATGATACTGGCTATAACACATGATTTCCATAGACTCCATCCTGCATACATGTAAATGCATGTTTCGTCCCTGATGGGTTAATACTCAACTGGTGACATGCTCTTGTGTAATATGCCACAAATTTCTTTCTCTGTTTTTATTTTAACAAAGCAAGACTGAATTTGCACTAACCTTATTCCAATTATGAAGAAAATTTCTTATGAATGCTGCATTAAGGTGTTTGGCACCAAGAATTTAATGCAATTAAATCAACCCTCAATTTCTGTTTTCACTAGTCAAAAATTTTGAGTCTGATTTAAAACTAAATTTCGATTTCAAAAGTTGCATGAGACTTGAAAGTAAAGAGTCATGAAGAATTAATAAGGGGGCTTTATTAGAATTAGCTATTTTATAAACCATACATGTTAACCAGGGGTGGTATTTCAGGGGGATGTTTCACAAATGTTCCAGTATGACCTTGAGTCGCACAGTAGCTTGCCGAATGTAAGGCATCACTGCATTGGTCAAATAGGACTCGCGCTACTGCATATTATTAAATGATATTGCGGCTAAAATAATCCTGTTTACGTCTGCACTAAGGTGACTTTAAAGGTATTGTTTAACTTTGTGAGCAGCCGATTAAAAAAATTCTCAAACCAAGATGAAACATGTGTACAAGTGCATGTATTAGAACTAATAAACCCTGAAAACAACCATTATTGAGAATGAAAAGCTAAAACTACAAGGCAAACCCTGATTTTATAAATAGGCATCTTATAGACACCTAAATAGTACACATAAGTGTATGGGATGAAATTAAGATGGTGTTTCCGGTCACTTTATATTTCAATTTTTGAAGCACTAAATAATTATTTTCAAACGCAATTTTTTCTGGGCTTCATTTTTGTAACATATCACAGACACAGGTGACAAGTGTGACCTAGCTCATATTTTTTAAAAGTCAAACCAGTGTTAACCAATCACTTTAAGTCATACTTCATTCTTTGTGAAACACCCCCTAGAGTTGTCCTATCTTCTGTCATATTAAAGAGACCACTACGATTGGGCTAAATCGGATAAGGGAAAGTTTGAGGATATCCAAGGGGGTGATGTCACAATAAGAGCTCAACTAGAGTGTATGAGATATATTGTTTAAAGTCAAAGAGTCGCGTATTTCTTATGGGAATTCCGCAAATGGCTTTTCATTTCCAATTTTTGCATTTCATCACAGAAAAAGCTGCTTTGAAAAGATGCATAGTGCCTTTATAGCAGGGCTCCTGCTAAAAGTCCTGATACAGACTTTTTGACAAGGTACATGTTCCTATAAAGGTCATTCCATAGTATGAATTTGATTAATCGAAAGATTTGTGAAATTGATTTTGTTTGTGGATATCCTTCACACAGCATGTAATTGGAAATCTGAAGTGTTTTGATATATATATGTATACTGTATGAAATATTTTTATACCTTTCTATCATGATATTAGTCGCAAGAAAATGCTGTAATTCTGTGACATGACTTTGTATAAAAATATTACACATTATCGAGGGCATTGGTAAGAATTATAACACAACGTCCCTTTGGAACAGTTCTTACATGCCCGAGGTGTAGCTGAGGGCGTTTGGAATGATCTAAAGGTAACAAATGTTTGTGTGATTATGCTAATGCTCGATCAAAATGATCTGTAGTATTATATGTTTTATAAAATGAAGAGCTTGATTCCAAAAGGGGCTAAATCCACTTATGACCAAAAAATTTTTTGTTATACAAATATATGTATCTTCGACGTGGCAATCAAATGCAACATATCACATTTGGAGAAAAAAAATTGGAGAGGTTGGTAAAAATTGATTTCAAAATTAGATTTTTTTTTTCCAAAAGGAGCTATATCCAAAAATGTTTTGTTCACAAAGGAGCTAGATCCACTATACGGTTATTAAAATTTGTTATTTGTCCTATTTTACATAAAGTTAGGCATTCACTTTTTTTAGATGCGTGTTGTGGATACAACTATCACTGCTAATTTTCCTGAAATAACACAATTTTAGAATTTGAATGAATATTTTTGGATTTAGCAGCAGCTCCTTTTGGAATAAGATGTCGAAAAATTAAAACCTTTAAAAAAATTATTAAGAGGCAGGTCAAAAGGTGTCAAAATACCTTCTTTTTTTTTCTTTTTGTAATTTTCAATGGATAAACATCAGAAAAGATGTGAAATGTATTCTGCTATAGGACCATATATATGTTTTTCGTGATCAATTTCCAATATCAATCTTGTTTAAATTGGCAAAAATTGACAATTTACTAAGCTTTTGTTCGAAAAGAAGCAAAGTCCATGAAAAAATAAAATTTCGAAAGTTCTTGAAAAATTGATAATTTTATATAAAATGCTAGATTTGTTTAAACATGATTTAATTGATCTAAGTTGATAGTACCATCATATATATCAAAATAAAACGGCAGTGGCTGAGGGAAAGTGGTGAATGAAAAAAACCCTGATTTACAGAAAAACACCAAAAGTGCATTTCGCTCCTTCTGGAACGAAACTCTTCAAAAACTGATGTGGATTCTTGTCATTTGATGAACTGTCCTCATCTCTACAACAAGACCAGTCATTAGCATATTTGTCTGGAAGTTGAGATAAATTAATGGCAGATGAAATGATACATGCAGTCGATCATTAGATTAGGAACCATATCACCATGTTATGATCATTTATCATCTCAGATTTTAGGATTTCATACATTCAGTAGGTTTTGAACTACAGAAATCATTCTCAATATTTCAACCCTAAAAGGACTGGGCTTTTTGAGATGTATCATCGGCTGGAGGGTGGGGGGGGGTAGTTATGCCCACCCTTTTGATCTTGATCAGGTGATTATCAGCAGGAAATTGTCTCATAGGTCACGTGGTGTCGCGTTGATATACCCGTATATGTACTATGTATCAAAAATGGTCTCAAAAATATTGCAAGAACTCTGATGTAAAAGACTTACAATATCTCGGCTATATCTTTGTCCGTTTCAGATTGATTGAGCGAATTGTTGAGGGGGATCATGCCCCCCCCCCCTGTCCTATTAGGGTGAAAAGCTACCCTTCACGATCATATTAGTTTCATGATAAATGGTATTATTTGAAAGTCTTTGTAAGATGTAAAGTATCCTTTCAATAATTTCATTTTGAGGGAGAGGGGAGGTAGAGACAAGCTGTAATTATAACACAGCAGCATTGGCGAAACCCAGCCCATACTCACCAAATGTATTCTGGGGGCCCATTTTCATAAAACTTGTTACAATAAAAAAAAATATCAATAACCGTTAAAAGCTACTGAAATCTTTCTTCCGTATTGGATGATAGTAAATTTTTTATAGGAATTACTGGAATATTATTTTTCATTGAAATTGGACCCTGTTATTGGCAATGCCAAACCATTAGTTAGTTTAGCTGATGTGTCTAGCACAACTCCCTTTTCTTCTTACTCTTGCTCTCTCCATCTTTCATTTATCTTGCCTTGTAATTGGCATGGATCCATACTGTTTCCAGTACACTTCCATGTTGAATGTTTGTATGGTGGAACAAAGTTTTTTTTTTAAGATGTCATTACAGTCATTAAATGATTGATTAAACTTGTCATACCCTTGTAAAAGTAATTACCTTTTATCTTTATTGTGTGGTTTAATAGCACAGCAACACCATATCATTTATGTTAGTGGTATCTAATCTCTCTTTGAAGCACTGTTACATGCAGAAACTATTAAATCCCTATTTCATAGCAGTTGTATATTGGAGCGTTGTGGCCCAGTGGATTAGTCTTCTGACTTTGAAACAGAGGGTTGTGGGTTCGAATCCCAGCCATGGCGTAATTTCCTTCAGCAAGAAACTGATCCACAGTGTGCTGCACTCAACCCAGGTGAGGTAAATGGGTACCGGTAGGAAGTAATTCCTTAAAAAGCTGTGTGCGCTATGAACGCCTAGCTTAGCCGGGTAATATAGCGCCTTGAGCACCTATACAAGGTGGATACGTGCGCAATATAAATACCCTATATTATTATTATATGTCTGTGAATTTTGAAAGTTTTGGTTCATTATAATGTCAACTCAAGAGAAAGTGATGAATAACCTTTGTTAATATCAACATAGTCAGACCTTTACATGTTCACTACAGCAGGACTTAAAGGAGAATGAAACCATTGGAACAAGATAGCTTGTGTGAAAACAGAAAAATCAAAGAAACAGATCAACAAAAGTTTGAGAAAAATCGGACAATAAATGAGAAAGTTATGAGCATTTAAATATTGCAATCACTAATGCTATGGAGATCCTCCCATTGGCAATGCGACAAGGATGTGTGATGTCACTGATGAACAACTCTCCCCATTACTATAGTATATATTTCACTTGAATTGCCTCTTATCACATCTATCCATAGATCATGTGTTCTTTCTACATGAGGGCATGTAATACATATTTTTTAAAAATACATCATGGATAAAGAGTTTGTATCATCATAAGAAAAAGCAAAAAGAGACATTTTGAGGGTATTTTATAGTCCACCAAAAGGAAAGTTGTTCATCAGTGACATCACACATCCTTGTCGCATTGCCAATGGGAGGATCTCCATAGCATTAGTGATTGCAATATTTAAATGCTCATAACTTTCTCATTTATTGTCCGATTTTTCTCAAACTTTCTTTATTCTTATTCTTTGATTTTTCTGTTTCTACACAAGCCTATTTGTTCCAAAGGTTTCATTCCCCTTTAAAGATATTGGCTTGTTCATACAGGTTTCTGATTAATAACACATACCTTCATTAGATATACTATTCTTTCTTCTTTAATTTATGTTACTAATTTCGAGAAGTAAACTTCAAGTGAAATTACTTCCATTGAATTTGGACATGGTTTGACCATATGATCCACTTGGAAATTAATTTCATTTCCTAACAAAATGAGCTAAATCAATGAAGAGTAGTGTATAAAATGAAAGAATATTCATTAAAATTTGAATGATCAAATAATGGTCATGGAACATGGGATGAACAAGCTTTCTGAGCTTTATTAAATCAAAGCTTATTGTTTTGTATTGAATTTGAAACATAATTTGGTTGATGGTACATGAGTATTTCATCCCGTAATAATCCCAAATTTTGCAAACATATACATTCTCTTATGAGAGGGGTTGGATATTTCTGTATGTAAACTGTACATAATAGCAGACATAAAATTCAAACACTGATATATGTGAACCAAGAGGATCACAGCTACTTTCTCTTCATTCCCATAGGACCCCACTTTCTGCTGCAGTGGTAACTGTTTGGAACACAAAATTATTTTTAATCTAATCAAATGACATGATTTATACCTGTAATTGTTTAAGAGACTGCAAAACGCCAGTGTAACTCAATGCCAGCCTAGTATCTATATCGGTACCAGAGAGGTGTTCAAACAACACCGGTTTGGCTTTAGGCTAACACCAATTTTGCATTTAAGCAACCCCAATAATTGTTGAACCAGTACAGGTTCAATTCTTAACTGGTGTTGTTTCAATGCTTCTCTGGTGTGTACCAATAAAGATAGCGGGCTGGTGTTAAATCAACACCTCTCTGGTGTGTACCAATAAAGATAGCGGGCTGGTGTTAAATCAACACCTCTCTGGTGTGTACCAATAAAGATAGCGGGCTGGTGTTAAATCAACACCTCTCTGGTGTGTACCAATAAAGATAGCAGGCTGGTGTTAAATCAACACCTCTCTGGTGTGTACCAATAAAGATAGCGGGCTGGTGTTAAATCAACACCTCTCTGGTGTGTACCAATAAAGATAGCGGGCTGGTGTTAAATCAACACCTCTCTGGTGTGTACCAATAAAGATAGCGGGCTGGTGTTAAATCAACACCTCTCTGGTGTGTACCAATAAAGATAGCGGGCTGGTGTTAAATCAACACCTCTCTGGTGTGTACCAATAAAGATAGCGGGCTGGTGTTAAATCAACACCTCTGGTGTGTACCAATAAAGATAGCGGGCTGGTGTTAAATCAACACCTCTCTGGTGTGTACCAATAAAGATAGCGGGCTGGTGTTAAATCAACACCTCTCTGGTGTGTACCAATAAAGATAGCGGGCTGGTGTTAAATCAACACCTCTCTGGTGTGTACCAATAAAGATAGCGGGCTGGTGTTAAATCAACACCTCTCTGGTGTGTACCAATAAAGATAGCGGGCTGGTGTTAAATCAACACCTCTCTGGTGTGTACCAATAAAGATAGCGGGCTGGTGTTAAATCAACACCTCTCTGGTGTGTACCAATAAAGATAGCGGGCTGGTGTTAAATCAACACCTCTCTGGTGTGTACCAATAAAGATAGCGGGCTGGTGTTAAATCAACACCTGTAGTGTGTACCAATAAAGATAGCGGGCTGGTGTTAAATCAACACCTCTCTGGTGTGTACCAATAAAGATAGCGGGCTGGTGTTAAATCAACACCTCTCTGGTGTGTACCAATAAAGATAGCGGGCTGGTGTTAAATCAACACCTCTCTGGTGTGTACCAATAAAGATAGCGGGCTGGTGTTAAATCAACACCTCTCTGGTGTGTACCAATAAAGATAGCGGGCTGGTGTTAAATCAACACCTCTCTGGTGTGTACCAATAAAGATAGCGGGCTGGTGTTAAATCAACACCTCTCTGGTGTGTACCAATAAAGATAGCGGGCTGGTGTTAAATCAACACCGGTGTTTTTGCAGGGGAGCTATCACAAAAATATCTTACTATTTATCTCTTCCTTAAAATTGTGATAATTGTAGTTGGAGCAGTAGTATCCATAGGCGGGGGGGGAGAGTGACGTGTCCCCTCCCCCCTAAATTTGAGTTGGGGACGATTCCCCCCTAAATTTTTTTGTTGATAACCTTTTTTTTGCTTGTCAACTTTGTTTCCTGCGTCCCCCTTAAAATTGTTGGTTGATAACCTTTTTTTTGCTTGTCCAAAATTTTTGTTGGCCCCCCCTAAAATTTTGGGCTTCCGCCGCCAATGGTAGTATAATGATTATCATCATCATCATCTTAAAAAGTATCATCTAAAAAATATCATCGCTTGTATCTGTAGCTAATCTGTATACCCCCCTATTTCTGTTTGGGCAGACTTGTGATCTGCACCTCATTGCGACCCCTGTATCCATATTGCAAATTATTGCAAGCCCAACTCCCTTCCTCACTCTCTCCACACATACATACACACCCACTCACACACACCCACTCACACACACACACTCTACCTCGCCCACACATATATAATACGATCCACCGTGCTTCCTTTAGTAAAACGATTGCATGTAAGACAATGTCCAGATATTTCACAAATTAATGTTCAAATTTGTCATTATACAACGACTTTAATGACAGAAAGTAACACTATAAACGTGTTAAAGTATCGAATGATAACATTAGGAGAGGTCATTATGGTACATTATTAGAGTCCAATGATTCAAGAAAGACAATATCTTGCGATGCAGTTGACTATTCAACTATTTTAAATCATTCTGAAGTATTCTTCCCATTATTAGTTTTCTCCTTATCAATCAATAACAATTATAGAGTTTCGAGCTAGTGTTCGTAGGTCACATACAAAAAAAATAATAAATTAAAACATAATATCTCGCGATTGTTATCACAGTTTCAATTTCGACAGCACATGCCTAAACAACTGAATGACAGTGCAACTTGAAGTTATCGAATGATATTCATCATTTGAACAATATCTATAACGCTTGAATGTTGTACCTTGTTCGTGTTTGCTTTAACATGCTCCGGAATATTTATCAGAATTGTTTGCCCTTTGGCATAATCTTTATTTTCTTCCAGTTTGGATTTGGTAAGTTGAAAATCAATCACTATCGATCATTGCTGTTGGTTTGTTTTCTCTCTCACCCCCCCCCCCCCTCCTCTTCCTTTCTCCCTCCTCTCCCTTTCTCTCTCTCTCGCCCACTCACACACACACAAGCACACACTTTCCTTCTCTATAATCAGCTTTGATGGCTCTTATTCTTTCTCTCGACCCTCTTTTTTATTACCTCCTCTTCTATAGTTCTTTCTCTATCAACCCCTTCCTATCTTCACTTGTCTTCTCTATACTGTTTTAGCTCTTCTAAATTCATCCTCTCAATTTTGTTTGTATTCTCATCTGTTCTAGCTCTCTTTTTTTTCACGGGAAAAGCGATCGAGCGGTAACATTTTGATATACTAGTATTGGAAATATTTAAGCAGTTTGGGGGTATTTTCATTTCAAGCTCCTATTTGCAACTACTAAATTGAAGGCAGTGGCGTACAGATGGGGGGGGCTTCCTCCCCCTCCCCCACTTTTTTACGACCAAGAAATCGGGAAAATTGAAGAAAGGGATAGAGAGGAGAGTGAAATGTGATATTCTGAATATTAGTCAAATATGTATCACGAAATCGGATTTTTTAAAAGGCGAAATTTTGCTTGCTCGCTTCGCTCGCTCGCAAACTTTCATACATTTGATCCGGTAGGCCATATCTGGTCCCCTCAAAGATTTTGGTTCATCAGGCTACAGATTCATCATCATACCAGCCCTGTTCAGCCCACTGCAGGGCGAAGGCCTCCTCAGGTTGGTGCCAAAGGTGCTGATGCAATCCAATTTATGCCAAAGAATTTCGTGAGCTCGTCACTCCATCTCAATATTTGTCTACCCCGATTTCGTGATCCTAGCCATGGTCTCCATTCTGTGATGCGTTTGGTCCACCTATTATTGCAAGGTGGCCAGCCCATCTCCATTTCATTGATTTAATTGCTTTATGTCTACTACTTTAGTCTGGCTCCTAATCCATTGTATGGTTTTCCTGTCACGTTTCGATATCCCTAGCATTATACGTTCCATATTGTGTTGAGTGGTTTTTAATTTCTGTTCCATTTTCTTTGTTACAGACCAGGTTTCAGAACCATAGGTCATTGCTGGTTTAACACATTGATTAAAGACTTTTCTTTCAAGGCAAATAATTGCTCTTCATAATGTCATTGAAATTCCCAAAAGCGATCCATCCAGCTCTTGTCCTCGTTTTAAAGGGGAAGTTCACCCTGACAAAAAGTTTATTGTAAAAATAGCAGAAAAAATAATTGAAAATATTTCCGAAGGTTTGAGAAAAATTCATCACATAATTAAAAAGTTATTAGAATTTCAATTATTTGATTTGTGACGTCATATGCGAGCAGCATTCCTACATAGCGAATGGTAAAAAATCAATGAAATGTCATTTTCTCAGAAAATTGAAAATGGTTTTCACTGCACCTTTTGTATATCAATAGACAAATCACTTCACACCCGATCATGAAGAGAAAACAAAATTAAGTCATCAGGAACCATACAAAATTTGAAATTCATGCATTTTATATTAAATAACACATGGGGCAGCTGCTCGTTTATGACGTCACAAATCCATAACTTTGAACTCTAATAACTTTCCTACTCTTTAACGGATTTTCCTCAAACCTTTACCAATATTTTTTACTATTTTTTCTGCTATTTTTACAACAAAGTTTTCTTCAGGGTGAACTTCCCCTTTAAAGGGATTAAGGGGTAGCAAACCAACGTAGTCTCGCAATGCCGTAAACTGAATTGAACTTTGGTAGACAGCGTTTTGAAGGTCTGATCACTGGTAGAAGTACATGTATAAGTTTGGAAGGGCCTTGAAAAAGAACAGTGGCAAATCGTTGGTTACGTTGGGAACTGGTTAGATTCGAAAGTTGATGCACGGGTGACGTTAAAATGACGTTAAAAACTTGTTTGATTGATAATTGTTGGACAGCTAACTATGATGTCGAGGTGGGAAACTTATTAGGTTGAAACGTTGAGGGGGGGGGGGGGTCTGTCGACGACAGAACGCCATAGAGCCTACCATTGGCTCGTTCAATATTACCACACTCCATTCGACCACTTTTAAATGTTGTGCCATTGTCAATTCGCCGTCAAGTTTTCAACTAAACAATTTATGTTAACATCTTAGTCCAAAAATTTTCCATGAATATTTTTTGTGCAATAATTACCTGTTCAATCTCACAATTTTCCAAATTAATCACGTCCTTCTATTCCTGTTTCATAGAACCCCTCCAATTTACCAGTTTCAAACGTTACCCCCAACGATGACAAAGCGTTGTTTCAAACTTACGATAATTTTCGAGTTTTCAACTCATTTTTTTTTAATAGTACGGTGGAACATTTTAAATTGATCAACCGTAACATGGGATATATATATGATACAATGACAAGGATGTAAAATTGCAGATGATAGGAGAAATGGGTTCTTTTTCCAGTGGTCCAGTGGTAGACCATTGGACTCATAATCAGAAGGTTGTGAGTTCGAATCCCCACTCTGCCATTGTCTCCACTTTTATAAAAAGGCCCAAGAGTAATATACGTAGTCTATAACGTCAGCCACTATGACTACTCGACGTAAAATGTTTTCTCGGTAATTGTTTATATATCACCTTGGCGTTTACCAGCAAAACGCTGCCCTGCCGAGTTCCTACGGGAGTTGCCATAAACAGAAACAGAAATAGGGGATAGACTAATTTTGTTAAAGTCATTTAGGCCTATATAATTATCAATATGTCAGTGTTTGACTTTTTGTAAATATGATAATTTTCTAGGTTATGTTTTGTATGTTCAATACCATTTAAAAATGTTAATTCCCATTTATTTATTAATCTATTTATTTATTCATTCATTTATTTGTTCATTTTGACAATAAATACTGCCTTGCGAACCTTATGAAACGTATTAGTTTGAGATGTTGGCCGAAATTTGGAACACCGTTGGCAAGGCATTTGCGCAACGCTTGAAAGATGTTCCTTGACAATGATGAAGAAATAAGTCCCAATGTATTACGTGGCATGCATCTCTATCGGTGCTTCATCATTGCATCAAGGCCTCAATTGATGGTTTCAACCATCGTTGGGGGCATTTGTTGTTGGACAATGTTGCACCATCACAAGGTGAATGGACTGTATCGTGATCTATTGATGTTGTAACGTTACCTGTTACATTGTACGTTGGTTCCCAATTTCCTCATAATTATGACTATGAAGGTATGACTAGTATCTAATGGCCGATAAAGTTCTAGCTCCTAAACAAATGAACTCCTCCATTATATGCCCATTTCAGTGATACTTTTTTTTTCCTTGTTCCTTTTTTCAGCCCGTGGTTCAGATATTCCTGATGAAATTGTCCCGGTGAATGACGGTGAAACAGCCGCGTTGCGATGCGGGATCAGTAAGCCTATCAACCCAGATCAGTTCGACAGGCTATCATGGACGAAAGATGATCTTACAGAGAAGATTGTCCTTATCCAGGAATGTCAAGACATTCAAATATCGAACTCCTTGTGCAACATCTTCATTTCTACACCGGGAAAGTACTCCGTGGCAGGCGATCTGGCGTCTGGTAGCATTTTAAGAGTCATGCATGTGACGATAGATGATGACGGGATTTACACGTGTAAAGCAATCATCTTAGGAGGGAACCCGTCCAAGCGCATTAGGCTTGCAGTATTGAGTAAGTTCATAAATACTAACCTGTTCCATTTATTTGTTCTGACCTGTGACTGTTTCTCACTGTAGGCCTATAGCTTACTAACGGATGGATACGGCGTAAGCGTGACCAGACCTCACTATGTCGGGCGACTGGGAGTGTTTCATCAACATTTATTCTTTTTTTTATTGGTATTATTTTCACCAACATGTTCACTGTCAAATAAAACATTAATTGCCAGGGGAAAAATCCAAAAAGTCTTATCATGAAAAGGTCCCTGTCTAACCTCCCACTCTTGAGTCTATTATGTGGTGTATTTCCCCCCAAACTGCATATGGGACATTTGCTTCAAATATAGACTAAAACAAAATTTTAGGCCCGTATATAATGATGCTGATATGACTATAAAACAGAGATGACGGGTGATCATTTGAAATGTCTTTTCTTTTCTTTTTTTTCTTACAGGACCGCCAACTGATATAACTCTTCTAGATATCAACAAGCAACTTGCACTGACTGAAAGGGATGTGATGCACGTTGTACGTGATCGCACTAACAGAATCAATTGCACGGTTCCCTCATCCAACCCCGAGGCGAATATCAACTGGACTTATGGTGACGTCCATGTCACCGTACACGAACAGACCAATCGGAGCGTAGGATCAGACGTCCCGTTTGTGACGTCAACCAGAGCTCTCGATATTTTCCCGACTGCAGACGATAATGATGGTGTAATCTCCTGCGTTGTAACGCATCATGGACTATCGAAAGCGCTTCAGAAGAATGTCATTCTAAATGTTGGAAGTAAGTAATTGTTGTTGTTTTTGTCCCTTTAGTAGTGACAAATAATTCTGATACAATATATGCATTTTCGTGCGAAATCGATGAACATGTGCGCTGGACCAATGGCAAACTTACTTTGAATTTAATTTTCCCACCTAGAATAGCATTATATGCTACCCTTTGAAATCAGTGTATTTTTGTGCATTTTTCAAAAAATTGCTTTCATTTTTTTTCCGAAACAAAGTGTCAGAATTGTTTGTCAAAATAAATGAATAAAATCTCTGACTCTCCTCTGTCTGTGTTCTTCATATTTTGCCTCAAATTGTTGAGATGCAAAATGTCGAAGTAAAGCAAAAAAATGTTTCAAATTAAATTTTCAAACAACCGGACAGTGTCTCGATGGTTGCCCGTATTTTCAGTATGCACTTTACATAACTATATATGTATTTTTTTTCATTATATTCTTGAGAGTAAAAGAGAGCATTATTCCAAGACTAGTAAATAATTTGATAAAACACATATGGCCTAATTATATTGATTGCAACAACATTCAACAAATTCATTGAGAAGTTATGGTATACAAAACGCAGAATACCCCACACTCAAAAGCCGTTCGTGGATAAATAAAAAGAAAAAAAGTGAAGAAATGTTATTTGCATTCAAGTCAAGTCATCTGATCCTTGCACTGGAAGTCAGACAACATTCTGTGTTCCGGCTATTATGTCGTGAGAGCACCACCTCACCACTTCTCGTAGATATTGAGGTTTCACGGGCCTAATCACTAGTGGCAGGCCATAAATATTCATTCGAGCCAACCCATTGCTATTTTTTTTTATTTTGATATGGCTGATTGACAAACTGTATGCATATGATTGTCCATCTAGCACTGATTCTATTTTTGTATACTGAACTTCCTTTTCCCAAATTGGGAAGAAATATCACCAATTTTGGACTATATTTTTACTGGCGGAAGGATTAGGGCTATTTTGCTATTTGAGGTGATGAATCTGCTCCCCCCGAAGGTGTCTTCAAACACGCCAATTTATTTTTAAAATGAGCCGGTCGAGGGACCCTTTTCTGGTCAGATATGGATTGCCAGATATATATCCTATCCACTGGTATTAAACATTCGACCCCCGAATTTCATCGTTATTTTTCATGAATTTGAAAATAAAGTGCCAATTTAACACATGAGTCTATGGGGAATGAATTAGGCCTGTGAAACATTGAGGTGTTCTGGATTTCCCCACCTTCGGGATTTCCCCACTCTCCCATTCAGAATTAACATGCTCACCCCACAGATGTCTTTTAGTTATCACACCAAAGCATTTGATACTTTTATATTAGTCAATCTTAACCAACGTTCAGATGATGTAAATGCGTATGTTGTCAAAATAGTAATTTGACGACTTTTTTTTGCGGTTTGATGAAATGTAATGATGAAATTGATAGCGATTGGATAAGCTCTTGTCGAAAAAATACCTACTGTTGAAAAAAATAACAACTTAACTAGGCCTAGAGTACTACTGCAACAACTAACATTATTTTACTTATCAAATAGGTTTACCAAACAGCCCCAAAGATGTCAAGGTTGTCGGTGCGTCTGTCACGCCGACTTCCTTCACTCTCGCGTGGCTTCGAGGTTCCTTTGACGGCGAGCCAGAAACTTACACAGTCGTTTACTGTACAACCCACGAGCTCGAACATTGTTCGGATATTTCCGGAATCGGCGCCACTCGTGTCAAGATCGACAATCTTCGGCCGTTTACTTCGTACCGTATTGAAGTGAGCAGCGAGAACATATTCGGCTCCAGTGAAGATAATGCCATCGTCACACAGTTGACCAAACGTAATACTTTAACATCATCTCGAATATGGGGGGTATCCAACTATATTGTTCCGTACACTCGTGATCATAAAACAACCATAACCCTTCATTTTGGACTGGCCCTGATTGTATAATAACTATTTTCATTAGGCGTTTTTCAACAATTATTTTTGTCTCGTTGAGTTGTGACCATTTAACCTTCATATGAAAATGTGAAACCAAGTTAGTGAGCCCCAACAGAAAATGTAATTCCTAGTTTATACTGAGCTTTAAACCCGGGGGCCACTTCCATTCACGAGTGGATACCATGCGCGACCATGGGTCTCAAAAAGCACCCTAAACAAGTAATTTCCATATTCTGATAATGCACCCCTTATCAAGTATTTGCGTGTGAAACCCTACCCTTAACAAGTATTGGAAACAAAACGATACTCTTGGCAAATATTTCCTGAAATGAACCCCTAAACAAGTACAGGAATGTTTTATTGTTACGGGTCCTTCGGTTGTCTGCTTTACCTTATTGGTACGTACGACCCCACCTTCTACACCTCGCGCAAATCGAACTCTAAACACGAAGTGTTGGGACAAAAAGGACATCCTTTATAAAACATTTTAATTTTGTTTTATCATCTCCGCAAATTCGACCCTAAACACGTAATTTTCCTTGCAAAATAGATACCCTTTTATCATTATTTTTGTGTATTTGACACCCTTATCACGTTACGTACGTAGCTTGCCCTATCGTGAAAAAGACATCCTTTTTACAACGTGTTTTTTGATCGCGCGTGGTATCCACTCGTCAATGTAACTGGCTCCCCCGGGCGTTAAACGTAGATTTAGCGATGCTATCCGGCGAGCCCATAGAAACAAACTATGTTGAATTTAATATTTTATAACCTGAGGCTGATTTCATAATTAAGCTGGTAAAGTGGTAGAAACTTTTTTTGTGGGGTTTACTAACTTTTTAGTACCAAGCGCCATGATCAAGGAATATTTTTGTACAATTAATACCAATTTTGCGGAAAAAGATACTTTAGGCGATTTGCCAAACTGAGGAATATAATTGTTTAATGTGCTTTCACTTCCAGATACATACCTATTTTAAAGTGTGGTAGACATTTTATTGTTTTAACTATTAACATGTGTTAACATTCAAATTATTAACATGTAATTTTCAATAATTATGAATACATGAAACAGTTTAAAGAGCTACTGTAAAGTTTATGTAGTAAATAGCGATGTATGTAATTTTATACATTGTTTTACTGTGCAGTTCTCTCTCTCTCTATTTATCTGTCTCCAGATAGAAAATATGGAAAATCAAAATATCATCAAATTTAATGGAATTTGTTCTTCAAGATTCGTATTTTTATGGAAACCTACAGATATTGTTTTTCATATATTTTATCTCCAACCCTTTATATTCCTTATAGCCTTATCTCCATCCGAACTAGGTAAGTATCCAACAAAGAACCTAAAAATCCAAACATTCATGAAATAAATAGAAGACTATGACGAAGAAAATATTTTGTAATTGTTAAAGAAGGGAAGCCGTCCACGTTAAATGAACCATGCCCAATAATGTATATCACAACAGTTTTGACCTCTCTAGAAGTTAAATCTACTACAAATTTTCATAAATATGGCAGAATGCAGAGCTATTTTAATATCATTTTTAGGTCATAGGACAACCCAATGGCAATTTCATTTTGGAGTGATAACTTAACTTGAATATACATCTCTTTTTGTTATACCCTCTCCTTCCCTTTCCCTTGATTAGTTTTATTTTTCATTCACTTGTAAAATCATGGAGGGATCGGAAACGCCCCTGCAACCCCCACCCCTGACATTTTTTATTTATCTTTTTTTTTGCGGATGTGTTCTTGTTTATCCTTACCATCTTTCTCGGTCTACTGTGCCCTAGCTTACAATTTTCTCTCTAAATTTTCATCATCATTTTCATCTTCATAGTCAACATCTTCTTTTTCCTACCATTCTAAAAAAAGATATTATTTTACATATTTAGTTTTCCTATCTAACACCTCCATTTTTTATCTATCCGTGACCCACTTCCAAAACCATTAAGCCCTTCTTTAGAGGCCGACTGAAAAGGAAAAATCCATCAAAGATTAAAAAAGTAATAAGATTGTTTATGTGACGTGACATGGAAACAGCTACCCCCTGTGTCGTGTAGTAAAAAAAAATATAATATAATTTTCGTCACAAAAAACAAATCATTTCATGAATATTGATTGTGGCCACCATCTTACCAGGTATCAAGGCCATCTACAATCCAAGCGACATGAGTGTTGACGTGACTCGGCCACACCGTGAACTCGACCCACTTCCCATAGGTATCTGTTTTCAACTCGTCCAAACACCGTCTTCAAACTCTGCCGACCCTACTCTGGAAGAAAGCGAATGTGTGGGCGTTGATGAGAGCGTACCAATTCCACCTGGGTGGACTCTGAACAAATTGGCCATTGTCACTTTTGGCAACACTGCGCTGAGTGCCCCATCGGAGATACTTGGTATCTCAAAAGGCAAGGATCTTTTTGTATATAAAGGCCTGGTCACACCGCCTGGGTGTTGTTGGAGCGGCCGTGGAGCGGTAGGGAGAGAGGGTCGAATTTCGACAACGCTCGTCACCACTTAACAAATGGGGGGGGGGGGGGCGGGGATGAAAAACATGGGCGTTGCCTTAGCGGTGCACCGCTGGAGCCAGCGTTGGTTTAATGATGGCGAGCGTTGGTTTAGCGGTGACTCGAGCGTTGATAGAGTGGAGTTCTGCACATGCGGGTGTCGGTTTGATGGGGTTTAACACTATGATCATGATGACAAAGAGAGTATACTATTTATGCAGCTACTCATTGTACTCGCCACAATTACTGTGGTAGAAAACAGTACATCTACCAGCGTTCAAGATTTCTGCGTTGGCTTAGCGGACCCAAGCGTTCACGAACTTTCGTCTATCGGTGCCAAAATTTGACTAGGCGTTGTAAGAGCGGTAGTCAACTTTGCTGGGGCGGAAAATTGCCCGCTCCTCACCGCTCGCAATATTTTGAGCAGCTCAAAACGTTCGGAGCGGTAGGAGAGACCATCGGCGTTGCCTTAACGGAGGCCAGCTTTGGTTAAACGGTGGTGAACGGTAGCGAGCGGTGATGATTTTTTTTCTCTCCGCTCCACGACCTCTCCAACAACACTCGGGCGGTGTGACCAGGCCTTAAATTACAGATTATGTTATCGTTTAATCAATAATAGTATGAAATTTAGAAAACGGAATCTTAATCTAAATCAGCCATTCTCAATTACTTTTTTTGAAGCGCCACATTTCTTGTTGAGAATCTCTAACGCTCCACTATATATCCATTACGCAAACCAGCAATGTATCAATGGAGGGGTCCAGAGGCCCCTGGTGGGGGTCGAGGGGGCAGAGTCCCCAGAAGTTTTGGAATATGAGGCCTTTTAAATTGCCCAGAGGGGCTCTAACAAACTACAAAATATTGATATTAAAAGAAAAATGACCAATGACTTTTTCACAACATACCAATGATACTACTAGTTCAGACTGTTCTGCATCAGATCTATAGGCTGAAGCAAGTAGCGTAATGAGTATAAAAAAAAATGAGGGGGCTAAATATGGCATCTGAAGCAAAAATATTGAACTTTTCAATACAAAAATCTATATTATGACATAATATTAAGAAAATAACACAATGTTCCACTCTTTCCCTTTCCTTTTCTCCTTTTTTTCTTGGCCGTGAAACACTTGGGGGCATTAATCCCCACCCCCATCTCTACGACAGTGGCTGAAGTTACGTTCCCCGATTTTGCAAGGGCTGAAAATTAGGCCTTGCACTGCACTAACGCCCCAAACAGCCCCCTCTCTACAACTCACGTGTGGTATCATTCATTCAGTTCGTGTTAATAAAGGTCAAGTCCACCTCATAAAAAATGTTGATTTGAATCAATAGAGAAAAATCAGACAAGCACAATGCTGAAAATTTCATCAAAATCGGATGTAAAATAAGAAAGTTATGACATTTCAAAGTTTCACTTATTTTCAACAAAATAGTTATATGAAGGAGCCAGTTACATCCAAATGAGAGAGTCGATGATGTCACTCACCCACTATTTCTTTTGTTTTTTATTGTTTGAAATATGAAATATTTTGATTTTCTCGTCATTGTCATGTGAAATGAAGTTTCATTCCTCCCTGCACACGTGGAATTCCATTATTTTAACATTTTGTGCTTCAGGCAAGGAGGTCCTAATCATCAAATTCATAAAAATTGAAATATTGTATAATTCAAACAATAAAAAACAAAAGAAATAGTGAGTGATTGATGTCATCAACTCTCTCATTTGGATGTAACTGGCTCGTTCGTATAACTATTTTGTTGAAAATAAGCAAAACTTTAAAATGCCATAACTTTGTTATTATACATCCGATTTTGATGAAATTTTCAGCATTATGCTTGTTGAATTTTGCTCTTTTTATTCAAATCAAGTTTTTGTTGGGGTGGACTTGTCTTAAGCAAGAGTGCATGCAGGCAATCACGGCAGGCAATGCATCTGAGCATACATGTATTTCACTTTTACAACTTTGGATTTTAATCAGCTCCGGAAACAAAGTTTCTGCTTGTTATGTCCCAAATTCATAATATTTTATGATCAGGATGTTCTTTGAATATCATATTATTTGATGTTTAACTCTTAACCAAAACGTATACTCTGGAAATGCAAAATTTTTCGCCGTTGAAATAGAAATCCTACAAACGGGGTTTTCAAATCACTTGTGTGGCACATAAACTTTTTACAGCATAGAATGAATAAAAAGGAGAACACCGTAGATCCTCCATAATAAGGGTTATCGAGTGCTAAATTTGACAAAATTTGAGGAAATCAATTAGCAATTAAGGGTCAGATAAAGAGTTTTGTTTTCTCTTTGTACTAAAATGATCACCAAATCCTTATTTCCAGGTTACTGGTAGATACATCTTTTTTCTCCCCAATTTTTCCTTTTTTTTTTTTACTTTTTTATATCGGCTCCCAAGCGCCACTCCGCAAGGCTCGGTGCGCCACAAGTGACGCGCGCGCCACCATTTGAGAATCCCTGATCTAAATGGTGACAATTGTAGGTGTAATGCTAAAACGATTAGGAAAATGCCATCATAGATAAAGCTTCTTCTATCCGGTATCGCCGGAAGTAACGAAAATATTTCATTATGTTGACATAAATGGATTGTTTGTTCTGTCAATTAATCGTTACAATTTTTTTTGTCTCGACTAAATAGCAGAGCGATACTATAGGCGCCGCTTTTCGGATGACGGCATCGCCAGCATTTAAATCTTGAAAGGATGGTCCGGGCTGAAAGTATGTATTGCTTAATAAATACAGAAGAATTCACTAAGCAAAATGCCCCACAAAAAATCAAAATAGGATAAAAAAATAAGAAATTAAGTTATTAAATGTTAGACTTTAGCAATATTTTGTGAAAATAGTCGTCATGAATATTCATTAGATGGGCTGATGATGTCACATCTCCACTTGTTCTTTTGCATTTTATTATATGAAATTAGATTCATTCAATTTTTTCCTCAAAGCAATAGGAAAATTGGATTGACAACTGATTTAGTGCATTAGATATTTATTGCTGCAACTTATTCATTATAAGAGAGACATATTATCCACACAAGTATGAAATAATGAGAAAAAATATGATTCTATGTAATAACATAAGAAAACGAAAAGTGGAGATGGGACACCATTAGCCCATCTAATGAATATTCATGACGACCGTTTTCACAAAATATTGCTAAATAACTTTATTATCCGATTTTGATGATTTTTTTGGAATTTTGCTCGGTGAATTCTACTCTATGTATTAAGGTATAAATATTATAAGCCCGGACCATCCCTTTAATCAAGGTTAGGTTTTTGTAATATTTAAATCCCCCACACACATGATTGAATGTAGGCGGACTAAGGGTGACGAATGGGAAAAATGCACGAAAAATCAACGAATTTCCGTCAAATCATGCGCTCAGTAACTATTGTCAAATTGTATCAACGAACGGTAAGCGAGGGGTTAGTTAATTTATCATGTGAAGGATCTCATATGAAGGATTTTTCGGTTCACCTCTTTGAATAAACTGCAGCCGAAAGCGAGCAAAGGGTTGATATAACCCAATAAGACGAACGAACAGTGATCAATTGTCTGATATGGCGTGCGATTAGAAACGAAGACGAGAGAATTGAGCTTTCTTGTACGTTTGTATCATCGTGTTGCTTCGTTAAGGGTTGTTTCGAGATCGGTCCACTTTGGCAAAAGCGCTATAAGCATGATGAGGGACTATGCGTGACAATAAAACACGAACGATTACCGCAGACGAAATAAGAGATGCGATTTCAAACAGATGACCAACCATTTCTCAATTCGTCGGGAAATTTCAAACATGTTCAAAAATTCCGTGCGAATTCGAATAATCGCAGCAGTTATTTCAGAAGGTGTACGAACCCAAACATGAAGGGTAAATACGATTTACTATCAGTTATGTTGAAAACGAAAAAAAAAATGCTTTTCGCCAGCCATCGCAATGCATATTTTAGGCAATTCGGTTAAATGTGAGGGGGCCTTTACGGTATTTCAAACAGATGACCAACCATTTCTTTATTCGTCGATAAATTTTAAACATGTTCAAAATTTCCGCGCGAATTTGAATAATTGCACCTGTTAGTTTAGGAGGTGTACGAACCCAAACACGAATGGTAATATGATTTACTATCAGTTACCTTTGAAAGCAATTTGTTATTTTTTTTACATGCCTTATTTCGACAGCCCTCGCAAGGCATATTTCAGGCAATTCGGTTAGGTTTGAGGGGGTCTTTGGGTGTGAGTGAGGCCTTTAAGAAGAATGTATATCTAGTTCATAAAAAAACTTAGACATATAGGCCCCTAAGGTCAATCAAGTATTACGGCTAAATATTCTGCCTGAGTTTCAGGTCACGTGATCAAGGTTATAGGTCATTAAGGGTCAATGAATGTTGGATGAATCAACATCGAATAGAGACCAGCCGAATATATGATTTACATTTAAACCTTGTGGATTTAAAATTCAATCCTTCAGATAAAAAAATGAATCCCATACGCGGCTGGTCACTATGAATCACAATTGATCTGGATTTATTTCAAATCCTTAAAAGTTAGTGTACAAAATAATGTCACTGGTGATATTCTGGTATGTCTTTACTTATTCTTGTCTTTTCATCTGTTTGATCCTACCCATGTCAAGTTTCAATGTCGTGAATGCCAAGAATCACTCTTGGTTTTTTTTCTTTCCTTGTTACAGCGAGGACCGGTCTCATCGTTGGTCTCACCTTAGGGATATTGCTTTCCATAGCTGCTATTTTCATTCTTTATAAAATGAAGAAACGTAAGCAAAATATTGTATTCTACCGTATTAAATTGGAGAGGCACATACAATTTTCAACCTTTTTATCGTCATATTCATTAGCAAATAATAGAATGAATTGATGGTTTAACAAATAAAAACAAAATCGCCCTGTAGCACTCGACCGACGAGTATAGGTGTGTGGATACATGTGTGCGCGAGGGTGTGTAAAGGTGTGTGGTTGTGTGCGTATGTGCGTGCGTGTGTAATGGTGCGTGAGGTGAAAAGTCCGGGGTTTGATTTCCGACATGGCCCTTTAGCAAGGCAATTTATCTACGTTTCTCTTCAATCTGGGGACCGTGACGGTCTTACAAAGAGTTATGATTGATCCGATCAACTGCAACTATGAAAAGCCAGCAAAGTCAACATATGAAAATGCATGTTTGCTCAAAAATTTATCTACATATCAATGCATATCCATAAATTCATTGATTACTTGACAATATGGTGTGTTCTCCTTTTTGTACAGAGGACATGTTGCGAATTTCCTGTAGAAAATTATGACACTGATGGATTTCCATAGAGTTACGATTGAATGGATCAATCGTAACTCTTTGTAAGACGGGGCCATGGCATCAAATATAAAATGAAAATGATATACAACTTAACATTATTAAAACCAACGTGTACATGTGTTTTAACAAAATGTGTGGCGGTGTTCGCGTGTATGGTGGATGAAATATATGGTGACACGTGGCATTGACATTGTAAATACACTTGCCCCTATTTTCTTTTTTGATTTTATTTTAACACAGGTCACAGTGGGATGCAAAAGGCCCGAGTAATGAGACAGCTACCAGCACAACCCAAACCGGCCAAGGATGAAGGAGAGGTATACCAAAGAAATTGATTTCTGTTAATATTTTGAGACGTAACGTGCGAAGGGTACGTGTCTGTTATTAGGACGTGTATATACATTCGCATCACTGCGTTTCAATGGAACATAAAACACATATACACATGCTCGCTATCTTTTTTCTCCTATACAAGAAAACTTATACTAAATAAAGCGTGTGTTTTTTTTTATTATAGTAATAGCTTGTTGGATGTTAGTTCTATAAATGTTAAATATGCTTTCTTCATGAGAAACGTCTTTGAATTTTATCTAAACGATGCAATATTTGGGATACAACGAAGGGAAGCTGGAAGAGTATTCCCAAGACGTTGGGCAGAGCTTGAAAAGGACCTATCACCAAAACGTTTAGTGTTTGCTTTTTTGACCGTTAATAAATTTTGATTTGCAGAACAGAGGGACCTACTGGTCGTTGTATTGTGCATACCTTTTAATGTGTATCCAACAAATTGTAATAAAGTAATTCTGGTGGTGTGGTCTCTTTTTTTCCTCAGACAAACACTTCACCGGAGTACAACTATGTGGATGATTGTCTCCAGGACGCGTACACAACGAACGACCTGTACAGTACAACAAAGCATTCATACCAAGAGGGCGCCCTGCAGGCTGCGCCAGATACAGCCGAAGACAGCAGTGGCTACAGCATGAAGATCGCTAAAACAAAGGCGGGGATTACGATGTATAAATGCCTTTAGGATGGCTCACCATAGGGATAACGGGAGGGTTTTCCTATAGATATTGGTGGCGTGAAGACAACTGTGACGTCATTTTTGTTTCCAATAATTCATAAGAATCGTAAGGCTATCATTAGGTATTACTACCCAATAGACCAGTTCGTAGTTCATTATGGACAATTTTGGTCAAATGACCTCTCATTTCTTTCATTATGATAGGCAGATTTCAAAGCAAGATATTACGTAAGCTTGCCTTACATAGCAGGATGAAGAAATTGAATAGACCAGGTGACTAGAATAGCACACCAATGAACACTTGATGAAGGTATTTGTTGCATTCCTACTTTGAATGCATATCATAGCATGTTGCACAATGTACTTTGCAAACTGTGAAATACCAGTCGCTCGTGGACGCATTGTTGTTTTTTGTGGATGTAAATGAAAACCGCAATTCAAAAGAATATATGAATAATCAAGACATCAAAGTTGGTGCTTATCTCATTAGATTTTAAACCACCATGTCACTTTAGTACAAATGACCTTCCTCTGATCATACGTAGAGTCTTTTGATCATGCGCAGAAAGGAACTACGAACTGGCTTATTCTTTATTTTGTGTTCTTCTTTCTTTTTCCACCCACTGTCCCCATTTCTTTGACTTCTCACCGTTTTGTCACTATTTGAAAGGCAATGAAGCGGCCTCCCTGCCATCCACCCATGGAGCTGCCCCTGTTTCAATGCAGTAAGGCACGGATGAAGAAAAGACTGGGAAGTTATTAGGGGGTTTTCTCTAAAAAAATAATCACCCTTAGATATTTTCAGTCAGCTTAATTGTATATTTGATTTGTATATCAAAAGTGGTAATGCAGTTCTTTGATTGATGTGCATTGATTTATAGTACTTAGATTAAAGTGGAAAATCAAATTAACCACAAAGCTTTAATAGAGCCGTACATGAGAGCAGTGGTGTTCAACAGCAAACATGTACTATCACCCGTTAAAATCGGGGTTCTTAAAGAATACTATTTTAACACAAATGTTTAAGAATTGAAATTGCTGGATTTCTTTTCTTATTTCAAGTAGGAGTTTATACCTGTATAAGGAAAACAACAACAGAAAATCTAGAAGTTTTAAACAATTTTCATTAATTAAATTGTTGAACAATTCTTTCAACCATCATATTACAGTGGAAAAGGTCAGCCGCTATGACTGATTAACCTAGATGTAAAATGTTTCCAAGGTAATTTGGTTACATACCAGCTTGGGGTTTACCAGCAAAATACTGTCCTGCTGAGTTCCTTCGGCAGTTACCATAAACAGAAAGAGAAAATGTTATTTGATAGAGACTTATCTGCTTATCGTGATATCATTCTGATTACGTTGTGTTTTACGCAGCTTACTGCGTGGTACATGAAATTCTATAATAGAATCCACTGTAGTTCAGGGAAAATGGATGATAATGATGAATTGAAAATTGAAACAATGATAGTGATTATGTCGAAGAAATTTAATGATCGTTATGCTGAAAATAAATGAAAACTGTTCTTTAGTGGGATATCATTGAAGCATGCACAATAGATAATTTTTGAATGATTAGTAATAGTTTTTCACAAAATGTTAATTTTCTCTCATCATTTTATCATTATACACTTCCGTTCTGCCCGACTTGTTTGTCTTCAATTCGAGATTTAAAATTTTACCTACTTGCAAAAAAGATATTCTATTTTATTGAATATCTCGTAAAATGGCAGTTAATCATGTGATTTAAAAATTCGCGCGAGAAAATTGGTCTTAACGTTACTTACGGATCAGTTCAAATCCATTTATGACTAACTCTATCGAAATCCAATTACGAATAAGACATAAAATACCTTTGAAATCAGCTTAAGGTTGATATTAGGTGGAGGATCAATCTTCTAAAGACTTTTTTTGGCCATGTAATATTGCCCCCCCCCCATCCTACAACTTTTTGAATGAACCTACTGTTTTTTATAGGCCTACTTGGCGAAAGTTTTTAGATGTAAATAATCTTCAAGCAGTGTTTATGTTTTCCTATAGTAGGAAAACATAAACAATGCCATGTTAAACTGTGTTCCATACACTCAGGAAGCCCCCCCCCCTCTCTCTCCCTCCCCTCTCTCTCATTCTCTCTCGCTCTCCTTATACCTTGGTCACCTTTGCTCTACGGCGGCCGTAATAGTCCAGGATAGAAGAGGCGTAACCTTGTTTTTTTATATATACAATATTTTTTTATGGTTTCTTGTCAATTCGAGGGTGCTGATTACGAATCTGAATGATGCCACTCGTGTAACCTTGAGCATTTTCCGCAAATTGGCAAAATCCAATATGGCCGCCAAAATATGCAAATTACCCATAAAAATCCTAAAATTGTCCGCACATTGGCTATGAAATGCATGGAAGCGTGTGGCAGGAGTAAAATACACTCTGAAAAAATAATTTTTGACAAAATATTTATTTTCCTGATATTCAAAATGGCCGCCATAGTCCATTGTATACTCTATTATGTACAATATGAATAGGGAAAACTGATTTTTACAAAAATGAGCACTAAACCGCAAAAAGTTGCGATATATGAACGAAGTAATATTTGCAAATCATCATTACTAACGAGATATATCATTTATTATGTCATAAATGGGAAGATTTCTGTATTTTGATGTCTAAAATGGCCGCCACTGGCCCAAACAGTATTACGTACAATGGCAATGGGGGCCAAAAAAATCACAAGAGTGATCACTAAAATGCTTATTATTAAGATTAAACGAGTTGAATACTGACTAAAAACATAATTGTTAACGAAATATATTATTAATATGCCATGTATGTGATGAATGTTGTATTTAGATATTCAAAATGGCTGCCAAAGGCCCTAAAAGCATTATGCACAATGAGAAAGAGGGGCAAAAAAATCACAAGAGTGATCACTAAAATGCATATATATGTGATAAATTAATGGGATACTGTTTAAAACACATATTTTCTAACGAAATATATCATTCAGGTTTAAAGTTTGTGTTAAATACTGTATTTTTACTTTCAAAATGGCCGCCAGAGACATATGCACAATGCAAAGTGGGAAACCAATATTAGCACAATAAATGCAAGTATTAGTGATCTATTGTCTGAAAGCATGATTTCTATTAAGAGATATCATTTATTCTGCCAGTAAGGTGATATATACTGTTATTGGAAAATCAAAATGGCCGCTACAGGCCCTACGATATTATGCACAATGTGAATGGGAACAAATTATTTCACCAGAATTTGGCTTTGCTTGGCTAAATGGTGATGTATGAGTGAAATATCGTCTGAAAACATGATTTATAACAAAATATATCATCTCTTATGCAATTTATGTGATAAATACTGTATTTCACCATACAAAATGGCTGCCATATGCCCTTTTTGTGAACATTATTTGTCTACACTCAAATTGTATATTATACGATAAGGGCTTATGTTGGCCATTTTCAATTTAAAAATGCAGTGTTTATCACCTTAAATACACAACATTATGATATATCTCGTTAGAAACCATGGTGTTAGACAATATTTCACCCTTGCATCAGAATTCACAATTATAGGCAATATATAGAGTCAAACAAAGCCAAATTCTTTCAAAAGTACACTTTTAGGACCTATGGCAGCCATTTTGGATTTCAAAGTTCAGCATTCATAACCTCCACAACCAATATGTGATGTATTTAGTTAGAAATCATGTTTAAGACAATATTTTTACTCGTATAACACAGTCATATGCATTTCATGATTCTCACTCTTGTGAAAATTAGTTTCTCCATTCGCATTGTACATGATAAATATAGGGATTATGGCGGCAATTTTGAATGTCAAAATACAGCATTTATCACATAAATTACATAAGATATCATATATTTTGTTATAAATCATGTTTTCAGACAATATTTTACTCATAGATTACTAATACCTGCATTTATGGTGCTCACTCCTGTGAATATTGGTTTCCCACTTTGCACTGTGCATAACACTGTTATTGTCTCTGGCGGCCATTTTGAAAGTAAAAATACAGTATTTAACACAAACTTTAAACCTGAATGATATATTTCGTTAGAAAATACGTTTTTAAACAGTATCCCATGAGTTTATCACATATATGCATTTTAGTGATCACTCTTGTGATTTCTTTGCCCCTCTTTCTCATTGTGGATAGGCCTAATGCTTTTAGGGCCTTTGGCAGCCATTTTGAATATCTAAATACAATATTCATCACATGCATGGCATATTAATAACATATTTCGTTAACAATTATGTTTTAGTCAGTATTCCACACGTTTAATCTCAATAATATGCATTTTAGTGATCACTCTTGTGAATTTTTTGGCCCCCATTGCCATTGTACGCATTACTGTTTGGGCCCGTGGCGGCCATTTTAGGCATCAAAATACAGAAATCTTCCCATTTATGACATAATAAATGATATATCTCGTTAGTAATGATAATTTGCAAATATTACTTCGTTCATATATCGCGACTTTTTGCGGTTTAGTGCTCATTTTTGTAAAAATCAGTTTTCCCTATTCATATTGTACATAATAGAGTATACAATGGACTATGGCGGCCATTTTGAATATCAGGAAAATAAATATTTTGTCAAAAATTATTTTTTCAGAGTGTATTTTACTCCTGCCACACGCTTCCATGCATTTCATAGCCAATGTGCGGACAATTTTAGGATTTTTATGGGTAAATTTGCATATTTTGGCGGCCATATTGGATTTTGCCAATTTGCGGAAAATGCTCAAGGTTACACGAGTGGCATCATCCAGATTCGTAATCAGCACCCTCGAATTGACAAGAAACCATCAGAAAATATTGTATATATAAAAAAACAAGGTTTGGTCAAGTTTCTATGGGGCCTATCCTGGACTATAAAGCGAGTCGAAAACAGCCGTTTTAACATTTATCGTCCAACTACATATAGGTGGTTTGAATTAATAAAACGGCTGTTTTCGACTCGCCGTACGGCTGCCGTAGAGCAAATGTGACCAAGGTATTACTCAATATCAGGCATTTAGGGAACAATTGCAGAAAGAACTGTAAATTGTGAAAAGGCCCTTTGTCATGTAGAAAATGGATATAAGATATTAGTACCACAAATATATCATGACAATCACAGAATCGTGGTGTGCAAATTCAAGAAAAAAAGTACTAAAATTTACTATAGCTGAGCAAGGGTGGCACGACTACTATAATTATTTATAACATAATTTATTTAAATATATCCCAAATGTTTTTAATATATAACTCCGTTCATTATCAGAACACTCGCTCAGATGTCAATTTCATTATCTTAAGGTTACTAAGATCGCGAATTCTCCTAAATTCATTCTGGCATTATGGCTCACGCATTAGGAATAACCTCCCCAAAGAAATCAAGGACTCAATAACAATAACATCGCTTAAATCTAAATTGCCATATATGTATATACGTGTATAGATGAATATGCAAAATAATTAGTTTTCTTTCTTCTTGCCGAAATCTCGTACATTTACCGCCCCACTATCTATGCACGTTTGCTGGTATTTGTTGATGCTGTGTTTTTTTTTTAATTCAATGTATTTGCTTGTAATGTTGATAATGGAAATGGAAAATAAAACTTGAACTTGAAACTTGAACTACTGTCACTGGTTTTTACAAACTTTTCTGTACGGTAGCTCCATATTTTCTCAAATGTTCTTTGTCATTTCTGTACTTATTGTATATGTGTCATTTCTGTTTATACTGAGAAAATATTAAATAAATTGAAGTAAACTGAACATGCGCGAAATTTGCATCGGTCTTAATATCTCAGAGGACATAGGATTACACTAAGGATGCAATTGATATTTTGGTTCAGAATATTATTAGCGTTTATTAAGATTTGGAGGTTGGGTTTTATGTTTGGCGTAACGTGCAATTGTCACCGGAGCTAATTTCATGAACCGAAACAAGAAACTGACGATTTTTACAGGATGAAAATTTTTTTGAACCTTTACGCTTATGTGTACATAAGATTTTTAAAACAAAAACTTTATTTGAATGAAATACACACACCCAACCCACTCACACACCCTTTGATATATACAGTGCGTATCAAAAAAAAATTTACACTTTGAAAAAATCCTGTATAATTATACATTTGAAATATCCTGACGATTTTTTCATATTTTAACATTGGTACAGATCCATTTAATCAAATGACAATATAAATGTCGAAAAATATTTCCGCTTGAGTGAGCACCACTTACTTTTGAAAAGTTAGTGAAAAATGATTTGCGCAGAACTTTAAAATAGTTATGCGAATAAAAGTAGACCTTAATCATGAAGAACATGTATAAATCTGCTATTAGAATTGATTTAAAGATATCTTTTACCTTTTTTTTACTTGTTTCCTTGCCCAAAATGCTTCGAAGAGAGCATTTCACCCCACACCTCTCTCCCACATACCGAGGCCATCGTGACGATATTTGCTTTACACTGAGCTGTGATTTACATGGAATGGCTTAAGCTTGATTTTCATTTTGTTAATCATTGCCAAGCTTGGGAAAAGTGTGGAGAAACAAGTATTAAATGAAAAATGAAATTTAAACCCACTTCCAATTATAAAAATTTAGTGAAATAATGCTGGAGATGTCTGATATAAACTTTTGTTCATATTCAGTTTAATATGTCCTGAGATCCAGCTGGCACAAAAAGGGTAAAGGTTGTGCTTACTAAGTGTTGAAATTTCAATTTGGGTGGCAAAATCGTTACAAAATGCTTGAATGTATCCATCTTATTTCAACTGACTAAAAGTGCAAGGGAAATGTATAAGAAATGTTTCGCAGGGTAACTTTGATTTCACTGTTTCCCCTTAACAAGCGTGAAAACAAGCATTCTGCGCCAACTGATTTCTGCGAGCTGTACAAAAACGGACAGTGCTCACTCATGTGTAACATTCTGACAAAACTTTTTACTTTCATTAGATAGATGATACCCAATATATTTGGGATCAGTAGTATGGAGAGGGCCGTAGCAAGGTCAATACCCGTCTACATCAAGCTTTCGGGCACATGCCCTTCATCAGGATCTAAACCAATATACAGTGCGTATCAAAAAAAAGTTTACACTTAGAAAAAATCCTGTAAAATTATATATTTGTAATATCCTGACGATTTTTCCACATTTTAGCATTGGTACAGATCCATTTAAGCAAATGACGATATAACTGTCGAAAAATATTTCCGCTTGAGTGAGCACCACTTACTTTTGAAAAGTTGGTGAAAAATGATTTGCGCAGAACTTTGAAATAGTTATGCAAATAAGAGTAAACCTTAATCATGAAGAACACGTGAAAATTAGCAAGTAAAATTGATATGAAGATATCTTTTACCTTTTTAAACTTGTTTCCTTGCCCAAAACACTTCGAAGAGTGCATTGCGCCCCATCCCACTCCCCCACACAACGAGTCCATCGTGACGATATTTGCTTTACACTGAGCTGTGATTTACATGAAAAGGCTTAGGCTTGATTTTCATTTTGTTAATCATTGCCAAGCTTGGGAAAAAGTGTGGAGAAACAAGTATTAAATGAAAATGAAATGTAAACCAACTTTAAATGATAAAAACTAGTGAAAAATGCTGGAGATGTCTGATATAAACTTTTGTTCAGATTTAGTTATGTCCTCAGATCCAGCTGGCACAAAAGGGTAAAGGTTGTGCTTACTAAGTGTTGAATTTCAAATTTGGGCGGCAAACTTGTTACAAAATGCTTGAATGTATCCGTTTTATTTCAATTGGCTAAAAGTGCTAGGGAAATTTATAAGAAATGCTTCGCAGGGTAAGTTTGATTTCACCCTTTCCCCTGGATACCACGTGAAAACAAGCATTTCTGCGCAAACAGATTTTTGAGAGCTCTACCAAAATGGACAGTGCTCACTCAAGTGTAACATTCTGTCAAAACTTTTACTTTCATTGGATAGATGAGACCCAAACCCATATTTATGTGTGAAAAAATTACCCACATGTTGTATATTTTTTAATTCTCATGGCTTTTTCAAAGTGTAAACTTGTTTTTGATACGCACTGTATAAAATACAAAATATAGGCCTAATAATAACAATGGTAAATACAATGCAATGTAATATATAACAGAGATAAGTAATTATAGTCCATAAAAAATAATCAATTATACATGGAAGGTAAATGGTAAGCCAATATGCAATGAAGTATAGAATATATAGTTACCGTAGGGTCGGGAAATATAGTGTTATAGTGTTCATGTGGGGGACATCCCGATAGACCGCGGGTCCAATAGTCCGCAGTGCGTGTAAAATTATGATCAGATATATCAAATATCATCGAGAGGTCCAAATGTCAAATGATACAAGACCATGGGGTTCTATCAGGTGCGGATCCATGGGGGGGTGGGCGAGGAGGAACTGTCTCACCCATCCCCACCCCCCCCCCCCCACCCCAGCTCAAAAAAGAGGGGGAGAGGGGAAAAGGAGAGAATAAAAAGAGGGAAGAAGATGGGAAAAGAAGATAATAGAAAAGAGAGTAAGAGGCCGAAAGGAAAGACAAAGAAAATGGGAGAAGAACAGGGGAAAGAAGAGAAAAAGGAGTGGAGGGAAAAGGAAGAGAATAAAAGAAAGGAGTCAGGAAAAGGTGGAAAAAGAAAAAAGAGGAAGGAAGAGAAGAATATTTAAATAGAGAGGAAGACTGGAAGAAAGATAAGCAAAAAGAGAGATAGGGGAAGAGGGGAAAAGAAGAGAATAAAGAGAGAGAGAGTGGAAGGGGAGGGAGAGAAGAAAAAAAAGATTAAAAGAGAAAAAAGGGGAAAAGAAAGAAAAAGAAACAGGGATAAGTAATGGGGGAAAGAGAAAAAAAGAGGAAGAGGGAAAAGAAAGAAAAGAAAGGAAAGGAAAAGGGGGAAAAGAAGAAGAAAAAATAGGAAGAGACTAATATTAAAAAGATAGAAAGATGGGAAGAAAAATAAGAAAAAGAGAAATGGAAGTGAATGTCGAATGTCCCATTGGGGATTTGAAATCTCACCTTTTTAGGTTGGAATATAAAAAATGTTCAGTTTAATCGTTGAAATATGTATTGTCTTAATGGCTAACTTTTCGACCAGGCCATAATATTTAACATTTCTGCTCGCGCTTCGCGCTCGTGGTAATTATCTAGTTACATACGCGTCCTGTTCAGGTTCACAAACATTGCCCAGAATGTTAAATTTTCAGGACAATATACATGAAATTCAATTTTTAGCTTGCATATGGCTTATGAGATTATAACACATTTATGTTGCTTATAAAGTAAATCTAGGAAATGACTGTTAGGACATGGGCGTTTGCCCCCCCCCCAACAAAAAGAGAGAATCAAAGCTAAGAAAAAACGGAGAGAAAAGGAAAGGGATTAGAATGAAATATACTATTATTTTCCAAACATGTCAAAATCTATCTATTATCACAACCTTGTATTTTTGTAATACTAACTTCTTATTAATTTTATGCGATACGCCATATCGAGCCCCCTCGAAATTGTTGGCTCATTACGGCACTTGGACAAATCAACTTTTAGCGGCCGATCGGGGAAAATATGGGTAAAAAAATGGCCCCTCCCCCTATTGGCGGAAGCTGGGTCCGCCCCTGACTTAGGCTTTCAAGATAAAATACAGGAAAATTCTAAAAAAAAATCAGATCGCGCTTCGCGTTCTCATTATTTATTTAGGCCTTGTGAGATACCTCCATGTGTTTTTCAAAAATAAAATCTCAGATTTTCTTTAACGTCTACCCCCCTCCCCCATTTCATTTATTTGAAAGAAAGAAGGAAAAAAGGAGGAAAAAGAGAGGAGAAAAGGAAGAGAAGGACAACGAAGGCACAAAATAAGATGAGGGGAAGACTTGGAAAATAAAAAAAAATCTTTCGTGCAACTATATAAAACTTGCGCTCGCATTGCCTATTGGGTGATTTACATATCTTGTTCAATATGGAGTTCGAATATCAAGTTTGGAAATCAATATAAAACATATTTCACCTCGGAAATCGAACTTTCATTATTTTGTGTAATTTACAAATTGGTTTTTAAAAAGTGTTCTGTAAAAATGTCAATTTTATGGTTTGAATGTTAACATTTGCTGCTTGCGCTACGCGCTAGCAAATTTTGATTTATCAGGTACCTATATTTTCCTGTATTCCATAAAGTTTTCAAAAAGTCCCTTTTCTTGTCTGATTGTTAAGACGCATCAGCTAGCGCGCTGCACGCTCGCATTTTGATTGGCGAGTTATATAAATGTTTCAATATTGTTTATACAACAAACTACTTAAAATCCCCTTTTCATGACAGTTTATCAAAAATTATAGCTAGCGACTTGCGCTCGCTTTAATGTTTAAAAATATATTAACTGATGCATCCTATTCATAATCACAAAAGTGAAATGTCCAGTTTTTATGCAATGATATCATCAGATTTCATGCCCTCATTAGACATTAATAAATATGATATCAATTTAATAATTAAATTGTCCCTCTGTTTCATCTCGCGCTTAGCAAGAATAGGAAGATAGTCATCATTTTCATATGATGGCATGTCGTAAGGATGTCCCGGTCCTATGTCAAAACTCAAAGAAATAATAATATCAGCTCTTTTTTAAGTGCGATCCATATCCACCTTACATTTTTTCTACAAAGTGCTAGAAATATAAAGCTGAAATTTACTCTTTTTTTCAGATCGGACTATCAAAGTTTCATGATTTTCATGATTAAAGTTGTATTTAGAATGCCTAGATTCTAGGTCTAAATATGAGACACGCTCGCGCATGTTTATTCAGATGCCCAACTTGTTCTCTAATTTAAATCATTATCCAGTTTCAGATCACAACATCAAAAATTTTCTGCTCGCGCTTTGTGCTCGCATTATTAATGTAGGAAGACCCCATATTACTAATCCTTTTGATGATTTACAAAACATGAAGAGATCAAAAAATTTCTGCTCGCGCTTTATGCTCGCATTATTAATGTAGGAAGACCCAATATTAGGTCTAAATCTCGATTTTTTCTGCTCGCGCTTCGCGCTCGCATCAATCGTTAAATTACATAGCTATCCTGTTCACGATTACAAAAACTTATTGAAATTTCCATTCTTTCTTTAAAAAGTTCAAAAATATTCAGCTCGCACTTCGCGCTCGCATTTTTGATCGTTGAAATATGTGACGCCTTCATGGCTAAGTGCAAGCAGTCCTTAACAGGTACCAGTTCAAAACGTATATTTTTTTGCTCGCGATTTGCGCTTGCATTATTAATACTCATATTTTTCTAGGATTTACAAATCATGAAGAGAGTGTCTCGTTCAGTAAATATTATAGGACTAAATCTAGAAATTTTCCGCTCGCGCTTCGCGCTTGCTTTAATTGTTTACTCATATACCTATTCTGCTTGAGTTAAAAAAAGTGCTTAGAATTTCCTTTCTTTGGGTGAAAATTTCAAAAAGATTCAGCTCGCGTTTCGCGCTCGCATTATTTGATTGTTAAATGCTACTTTAACAGGTATCTTTTTCATCAGTTCATTTCCCCTCGCGCTTTGCATTTGTAGTAATTATTAAGTTGCATACATGTCTTTTTCAGGATAACAAACATTGCCCAGAATCAGTTCAAATTTTAGGAAAAAATACATAAAATTTCCCAAAAAAATTAGCTCGCGCTTCGGGCTCGCATTATATAATGAGGGTCATGATATTATGTATCAATTTATAAGAATAGAGCCAAGAAGTGACTAATAAGATAAGACTGTATTATCAGCTTTTGTTGTAATACTGTTAAACACTCACTATCTGATTATTTTTGTACATTGACTGAAAACAAATGTAAACTGAAGCCATATTAATTGTGAAAGCAGATGTACACTGTACATGTAAACTGATTGTTTATTGAATAAAACACCCTACTGTGGGTGAAAAAGAAATTGGAAAAAAAATAAGTGACTAATGAGGACTACCCCTTCAAACAAACAAACAAAAATTATCTTAGAGCTGCCGATCGGGGAAAATATGGCTGAAACAAATTTCCGCCCCACCCCCCTGTTGCACCCACAAATGTAATAACACTTTACCCACAAATGTAATAACGCCCACAAATGTAATAACACTTTACCCACAAATTTAATAATGCACTTTACCCACAAATGTAATAATTTTTAATCGCCCACAAATGTATTAAATTTGAAGGGAATTTTTGGCGAATCCGTTCTAAACTAAAATCCTATAGTAATGCGTTCATATAGCACAAAGTGCAAAGTCTTTGTTGGAGATAAGTCCAAAGTTTTTTTCCAGACCAGGTTGTTTCAAAAACTATTATATAAGTCCAAAGTCTTTTTTCCAGACCCGGTTGTTTAAAAAATTATTATATAAGTCCAAAGTCTTTTTCCAGACCCGGTTATTTCAAAAATTATAATATAAGTCCAAACTAAGATACGATAATGATATTCCAGTGGAATAAAAATGAGAATTGAGCGTAGTCTTTTCTCCAGACCCAGTTAATTAAGACCGGTAGAATTAATGTCTTTGTTGTTGTTTCAACTTATATGGCTTATATTGTAAATATATGCGATAAGAGTAAATCGAGAATCAAGCGTAGTCTTTTCTCCAGACCTGGTTACTTAAAACTAATAACTAAAACCCTAATGTCTTCATATAGCACAAAAGTGCAGTCTTTTTTTCCAGAGCCGGTTAATTAAAAAATTACAATATAAGTCTAAACTAAGATACAATAACGATATTCCAGTGGAATAAAAATGAGAATCGAGCTTAGTCTTTTCTCCAGACCCAGTTAATTAAGACTGGTGGAATTACTGTCTTTGTTGTTGTTTCAACTTACACGGCTTATATTGTGGATATATGCGCTAAGAGTAAATTGAGAATCAAGCATAGTCTTTTCTCCAGACCTGGTTACTTAAAAGTAAAACCAAACCCTATAGTAATGCGTTCATATAGCATAAAAGTGCAAAGTCTTTTTTCCAGACCCGGTTGATTAAAAAATTATAATATATGTCTAAACTAAGATACAATAATGATATTCCAGTGGAATAAAAATGAGAATCGAGTTTAGTCTTTTCTCCAGACCCAGTTAATTAAGACTCGTGGAATTACTGTCTTTGTTGTTGTTTCAACTTACACGGATTATATTGTGGATATATGCGCTAAGAGTAAATTGAAAATCAAGCGTAGTCTTTTCTCCAGACCTGATTACCTAAAACTAAAAACTAAACCCTATAGTAATGCGTTCATATAGCACAAAAGTGCAATCCAATCCAATCCAAGTCATTTGATATAGCGCCTTTTCCTTTCGGTTACAAAGCGCTGCACACACACTACTCCATATTTGTTTTGGCCACTAAAACAACTGTTCTACACCTCGGAATGATCAGTTTAGTCCTTGCAATTAATTGTCCACTTAGCAGAAAAGATGGGATTAAATGGCCTTCTTGAATTGTCTTTTTTCCCGACCCGGTTAATTCAAAAATTGAAATATAAGTCCAAAGTCTTTTTTCAGACCCGGTATTTCAAAAATTATGATTTAAGTCCAAACTAAGATCCGATACTGATATTCCAGTGGAATAAAAATGAGAATCGAGCTTAGTCTTTTCTCCAGACCCAGTTAATGAAGACTGGTAGAATTAATGTCTGTAGTTGTTTCAACTTATTTGGTGTATTATTGTGAATACATGCGCTAAGAGTAAATTGAGAATCAAGCGTAGTCTTTTCTCCAGACCTGGTTACTTAAAACTAAAAACTAAACCCTATAGTAATGCGTTCATATAGCACAAAAGTGCAAAGTCTTTTTTCCAGACCCGGTTAATTAAAAAATTGAAATATAAGTCCAAAGTCTTTTTTCCAGACTCAGTTGTTAAAACAAATTATACGATATGTCCAAAGTCTTTTTTCAGACCCGGGTATTTCAAAAATTATAATATAAGTCCAAACTAAGATACGATAATGATATTCCAGTGGAATAAAAATGAGAATCGAGCTTAGTCTTTTCTCCAGACCCAGTTAATGAAGACTGGTGGAATTAATGTCTGTAGTTGTTTCAACTTATTTGGTGTATTATTGTGAATACATGCGCTAAGAGTAAATTGAGAATCAAGCGTAGTCTTTTTTCCAGACCCGGTTAATTCAAAATTGAAATATAAGTCCAAAGTCTTCTTTTTCCAGACCCAGTTGTTAAACAAATTATACGATATGTCCAAAGTCTTTTTCAGACCCGGGTATTTCAAAAATTATAATATAAGTCCAAACTAAGATACGATAATGATATTCCAGTGGAATAAAAATGAGAATCGAGCTTAGTCTTTTTTCCAGACCCAGTTAATGAAGACTGGTGGAATTAATGTCTGTAGTTGTTTCAACTTATTTGGTGTATTATTGTGAATATATATGCGCTAAGAGAAAATTGAGAATCAAGCGTAATCTTGACCTGGTTACTTAAAACTATACCTTATAGTAAGCGTTCATGTAGCAAAAAAATGCAAAATCTTTTCTCTCGACCCGGTTACTTAAAACTAAACCCTCTATTAATGCATTCATATAGTGCAAAGCCATTTCTCTGGGTCATTTAAAACATTCATCAAATCTTTCAAAAAAGACCACGCAATCGATTGAAGTAATAGACATTCATCCAGACCAGATTATTTCAAAATAAGAAATGATTGAAAAAAAAGATCCTCCACTCTTGGTAATGTTGAATTCCATGAAACTATAGCATAGTCTTTCCTCCAAACCCAGTTATTCAAAATTATGAATTACATGTACATTTTCAAAACAGTATAAAGATCCAATAATCTTATCAATGCTGGATAACATGAACATATACATGTAGCATAGTCTTTCAGCCCGAATCAGTTTTATTTTTCAAAATTACGCTAATAGTAATAATACAAAAATCTAAATCTAAGACCAAACAACCTAAGAAATGTTTTAAAAAGAAGTTTAGAGCGTTGTCTTTAGTCCAGACCTAATCATTAAAACAAATACGCAAAAAATCTTCTAACATAAGACCCATCATATTCTTATTTTTGTGGAACAACGCGAGTTTTAAAACGTACTCTTTTCTCCAGTCCCGGCTATTTAAAAAATGAATTTACAAAATTTCAAATCTAAGACCAATCTTCCAAAGTTACACCCAGTAAAGAAATATGTCTTTACCCCACACCCAGTTTTTTTTAACAATACTAAGAACCCAACAAAACATTGCAATAATGCATGGGTAAAGCAAACATCCTTCCTCCAGACTTGGTTATTATTTGAAAAAAATGAAATAGTTTTTACAAATATTCTAAAACGAAGACCCAATAATCTGATTACTGTGGAATAACACGAAGACCAATTGTCGAAGATAGAATTTCCTCCAGACACAATTATTTCAAGAATAAAAAATCAATAAAACCCAACCCCCAACAACGAATCTAAGAACCAACAATCCTCCAAATTAAGACCATGCATGTAGAAAAGCACATGTTTAGAGCGTTGTCTTTATTCCAGACCCAGTCATTTAAAAATGATTTAAACAATCTTAAAAACATAAGACTTTGTCATATTCTTATTCTTGTGGAATAAGACGAGTATTATGCTTAGTCTTTCTTCAAGACCCGGTTATTTAAAAGATAAACAAATATTGAAAAAAATCACAGCTAAGACCAATCTTCAAAATTAAACCCAGTATAAATGCTTGGGCTTAGTGTAATGTCTTTATCCCTCACCCAGTTCTCTTGAAAATACAAATTAAGCAAAACATTAATCTTAAAACTTAGACCTAAACATCTTCCAAACTATAAAACCCTTGTGATAACGCATACTTAATTTGACCAGACCAGCTTATTAAAAAAAACAGAACAACAAAACAAACATTTAAAATTAAAACCCTCTTCCAGCCTAAGATCCTGTAATATATAATGTTTTTAAAACATTCACTTTTTCCTCCAGGCAAAGAAATTTATAATTAATAAAAACCATCAAAACCTAGAGCCCGGGGAGCATTTCATGAAAGGAGTTGTCTGACGTTTAATCCGACAAGTCCCATTTTATCCAACACTAACCATGGAAGCACTGCATCTTAGCCAATCGACATCAAGGTCTGGAGAAAGACTACACCATATTTCTATGCTATGCAATGTTGATAAGATTAAGTTTGCTTTTCTGTTTTTATTATTACTAATTTATTATTATTATTATTCATGTGTTTTTTTTAAGATCTAGGTCTGGATTAAGACTATGCTATATTTCCATGTTATCAAACATTAATAAGAGGGTTGGATTACTTTTTGCCTGATTCCACCAGTTTTGAATAACTGGGTCTGGAGAAAAGACTATGCTCGATTATCATTTTTATTCCACTAGAATATCATTATCGTACATTAGTTTGGACCTATATTATAATTTTTGAAATAAACAGGTCTGGAAAAAAGACTTTGGACTTATATAATAATTTTTTTAATTAACTGCGTCTGAAAAAAAGACTGGACTTATATGATAATTTTTGAGACAACTGGGTCTGGAAAAAAGACTTTGGACTGATATTGTAATATTTGAATTAACCGGGTCTGGAAAAAATACTTCGGACTTATGTAATAATTTTTGAAACAACCAGGGATGGAAAGAAGATTTTGGACTGATATTATAATTTTTGAATTAACCGGGTCTGGAAAAAAGATTTGGGACTTATATAATAATTTTTTAATTAACTGGGTCTGGAAAAAAAAAATTTGGACTGATATCATAATTTTGAATTAACTGGGTCTGGAAAAATGCCTTTGGACTGATATTGGAATTCTTTAATTAACTGGGTCTGGAAAAAAAGACTTTGGACTCATATATAAATTAGAAAAAAAAAATGGGTCTGGAAAAAAGACTTTGGACTTCTATACTAGTTTTTGAAACAACCGGGTCTAGAAAAAAGACTTTGGACTTATATAATAATTTTTTAATTATTCGGGTCTGGAAAAAAAAAAAAAACTTTGGACTTATCCCCAAGAAAGACTTTGCACTTTTGTGCTATATGAATGCATTCCTATAGGATTTTAGTTTAGAACGGATTCGTCAAAAATCCCTTCAAATTTATTACATTTGTGGGTAAAGTCATTATGACATTTGTGGGCGATCAAAAATTATTACATTTGTGGGTAAAGTGCATTATTACATTTGTGGGCGAAATTATTACATTTGTGGGTAAAGTGTTATTACATTTGTGGGCGTTATTACATTTGTGGGTAAAGTGTTATTACATTTGTGGGCGTTATTACATTTGTGGGCGATTATTACATTTGTGGGTGTAACACCCCCCCCCCCTATTGGCGAAGGTTGGAACCGCCCCTGTGTCCCCCTACCTTTTGGTATTTATGTATTCATGGATTTTTTTTTCAAGAACACATTAAAAAGTGGTCTTTATTTTTTTTTTATATGATTATAAGATAATTTAAATTAGCCTGGCCGGGAGGGACTGGGCGCCATTTTTCGAAAAGTACACATGGGCGCCAAACATCAGGTCAAATTTGCTCCCCCTCCCTCCCCACGAAATCCTGGATCCGCGCCTGGGTTCTATAACAATAACCCAATTAGGGCAATCACCCCCCTGACAACTACTTCAAGGAAAATATTATCCCCATATTTCTTACCGCCGGGGCTGTTACCCCCCTCCCCCCGGAAATTTACTCTCCAGACAATTACCCCAGATAATTATGAAATAATAATTGTGAAAATGCCTTAACGTGACGACATGGCGTGGTACTTTATCTTACCATGTCTTAATTAATCATTGGCGGCCGAAGGCAAAACATTTAGGGGAATCCACCTGAAACTTTGGGATGGACACAAGTAAAAAATTGACAAGCAAATCAACCAAAATTTTAGGAGGGACCACCAAAATATTTTGACAAGGAAAAAAAGAAGGTTATCAACCAAAATTAGGGGGGGGGGGTTTGGGGTGGTCTACCTCAATTCAGGGGGGGGGACGTAGAAAAGAAATTGACGACCAAAAAAGGGTTCTCAAATTTGGGGGGACCATCCTCCCACCTCAAATTTAGGGGGAAAGCCCCCCCCCCCCCCGCTTCCGCCGCCTAAGTAATTAATAAGCTCATTATTTCTACATGGCGATATATTATATCTTGCCAACTCGATGTCCACATGGCGGGATATGAAGTGTACAAGTCCCGGCATGAATCCCGATATATCGCCATATTGACATGTGACATATTTAAGTCGATTTAAGGCGATTGTCCTGTGGGTCATCGTTATAGAACCCCATGGACTCGTATCATTGACCTTTTGACCTCTTGATGACATGGATTTCACTATATTGTTCTGATGATAATTTTACACACACTGCGGACTATCGGAGCCGCGGTCTAACGGGCCGCGGTCTATCGGACCCACGGTCTAACGGACCCGCGGTCTATCGGACCCGCGGTCTATCGGGCTGTAACCGTTCAGGTGTTGTTGACAGTAAAGTTAAGTAGTCCAGTAGGCGGTCTCATAGGCCATGTACAAGACCTGGAAAAGTTGTTAAGTACAAGGTTTTTTGTTGATTTGTGTTCTAGATGGGTATTGAAGTAAATTCAGCTTGGTTGCCACCTTGGCAACCTTGAGCAATTTTTTTTAAATTAGCCTTATTCATGTTATTAGCATAATCATCTTATTAACATATGTACGATATGTAATATACTAGTTATCTTAAACCGGAAAGACTAAAAACATAAACAATATCATTTTTCTAAAAAGTCCTGTGACGTTGAATCCATGCATAATAATATTTTAAATATCTAAGTTATGCAATTATCGTAATCAGCCTAATTAGCATAATGAGCTAATTAGCATAAGTGTAATACACTGTATATATGTATTTGTGGATGTCTATCCAGAAAATTCCCAATACGTAAATAAATTTTATTTGGTGTCGAAAATCTGTCTATCTGACGGTCAATTGGATCAGGGTCGCCTAGCCACTAACCCGTCTCTGTGGTCTAGTGGTTAAGGCACCGGCGTTCAAAGCTGGGGGCCCGGGTTCGATTCCCGGCAGAGACATTTTTTCGGCATCACCAATTTTTCCAAAGGGTAGATAGCTCTGGGGAACCTTGATTTAAGCTACGCCTACCATTGTTCTCTTCATCCATTTCTTTACACAATATTTAAAATAAAAGAGTTGCCAAAGCTGTTGTACATGTATAGCTTCACACACATTTGTATACTTTCTCCCATACGTGTACTGTATCAAAGCACTAGCTTTGTATCAAAGCAATAGCTTTGATCCAGCTGAGGCATGGCGGCTTGTCATTGTTCAAAACCCAACTTCACCCGACAAAGGAAATTATAATTGGTATGGTGTCGAAAATCTGTCTATCTGACGGTCAATTGGATCAGGCTCGCCGAGCCACTAACCCGTCTCTGTGGTCTAGTGGTTAAGGCACCGGCGTTCAAAGCTGGGGGCCCGGGTTCGATTCCCGGCAGAGACATTTTTTCGGCATCACCAATTTTTCCAAAGGGTAGATAGCTCTGGGGAACCTTGATTTAAGCTACGCCTACCATTGTTCTCTTCATCCATTTCTTTACACAATATTTAAAATAAAAGAGTTGCCAAAGCTGTTGTACATGTATAGCTTCACACACACACACACAAACGCTCATACACACACACACACACACACACACACACACATATATATATATATATATATATATATATATATATATATATATATATATATATATATATTGACGTAAGAACAATTCTTATGATGTCCATTGATCCAAAATGGTCTGAGACCATGATGAAATGACCTAACATGTGTGCAAAACAATCCTCCATACGTATATGTTTCATGAACTAGATCCATGAACTTTCTAAGATATGATGCCAAGTTAAAAAATACCCCTAACATGGCCAAAGTTCATTGACGTTACCTTTGATCTTGGTCATTTGACCTGACATGCGCACTGAATATCAGGGATAGGCCTACATGGTTGCATTTATGTCCAAGTTTCATTAACTATATATGGATCCATTAAATTTTAAAGTTACGACAATTCCACAAATACCCCCAACATGGCCAAAGTTCATTGAAAAGCGAACTTTGACCTAGGTCACGTGACCTGAAACTCAAACAGAATATTCAGTAAAATTACTTGATTACCCTTATGTTTAAGTTTCGTGAACTATAGGTCCATACACTTTCTAAATTATGACAACATGTCAAAAACTTATCCTTGGTTAAGATTTCGATATGTATTCCCCAACAATCTCTTAGTTCACTTCATTGGCCGTAAATGACCATTGACCTTAGTCATGCGACCTGAAACTAAGGCAAGATGTAAGTAATGCTTGATTACTTTTATGTCCCAGTTTCATGAACTAGCTTCATATACTTTCTAAGTTATAATGACATTGACATTGCTTGGTTTATATGATATCAATGTTGACGACGCTGCCATCGCCGCCACCGTCGGAAAGCGGCGCCTATAGTTTCCCTCTGCTATGCAGGCGAGACAATAACTTCAGTGACAACGAAATATATGTATTGCACCTGTATTTTAATTACCACTAACCATAGGATAGCTGTATTTTTCATGTTTTCAGGCACACTCGATATAAACTAACATAGAAAAAAATGAAAATCCATAATTTATTGTTCGAAATAGACATGAAATGAAATACTCCGAAAATTTGCTTTGCCCAATTGATCGTGGGCCCGGCAGCCGCTGAGCAGGGCCAGATCGACGAGGCTCTATCCCTTTAATCGTTGAACGTCAAACAGGGTAGCAGCAACTCCCATCTTTTAACGTCTTTTGGTCTGGCACGGCCGGGGTTTGAACCCCCGACCTCCCGGTTGTGAGACGGACGCTCTACCAACTGAGCCAACACACTGGTCATAGGAATATATAACTGATATATTGCACATAGATGTTAATTAGTGCATTGGGCCAGTAATTCTAATTTAGGCATTGACATTGGTTAAAATGGAAAATTACTGTCATAAATGAATTCATCAACATAGATAACATTAGAAGAGCTGTATTATATATGTTTTCAGGCCGATGTAGACAGTAATTTGACACAAAAATCTATTTATTGCATATATATATATATATATATATATTAATTAGCGCATTTTGCTTATTAAGATAATTATAACAATAACATTGTTTAAAGGAAAAGGATAATGTCACAAAAGAATTCCTCTTCGAAAAACTATAGGATAGCTGTATTATGTTTTCGGGAATTCTCACTCAGTCATGTCAGTATAAAATGACAAAGGAATATATTATGCCAATTAGCGCATTATGCTAATTATACTAATTACGACAATTACATTGGTAAAAAGGGGAAAAACAATGTCAGAAATAAATTCCTCGTCATAGAAAACCATGGGATAGATGTATTAGCTGCCGAGGTTCATGTATTCGGGCATTTTTTATATAAAATGACAAATAAATATATGTATTGCACATATATGTTAATTAGCGCATTATGCTAATTATACTAATTACGACAATTACATTGGCAAAAAGGGGGAAAAATAATGTCAGAAATTAATTCCTCGTCATAGAAAACCATGGGATAGCTGTTTTATTTATGTATTTGGCATTTTCGATATAAAATGACAAAGGAATGTATATATTGCATATATATGGTAATTAGCGCATTATGCTAATTATGCTAATTACGACAATTACATTGGTAAGAAGGGAAAAATGTAATAAATGAATTCCTCGCCAAATAGAAAGCAAGCATAGGGTAGCTGTATTAATCATGTTTTCAGACATTCTCGATATGAAATGACAAAGAAATATATATTTTTATATGTATTACACATATACATGTATATTAGATAGCCAAGACAGATAGCCAAGCGCGATTGGTCCATAGCGCGTCACGTGATATGATTGAAATCAATGTATTTTCCCAGCCGGTCCACCTTCGATGAATATATTGACCAACCGGTCCATGAATATATTTTTGTACTTTTGTACTTTGTACTTGGTGCCCTCTTGTGGATTAGATGTTACCATGCATTATCCGCCTGCCTTTGGGTCCAGGACCTGGACTGGGCTCGAACTTAGAGTTAGATCTAGGGCTAGGCCTAAACAAAGTTGATTTGATTAGAAAAGGGTCATTCACTGCGTTAGACTAACGTTACTTAGATATCTATAGATCAAGATCTAACGTTAGATCTATACCAGTTCAATCATTCAATCAATCACTGTGAATATCATAAACATGCTGCACGCATCGTTAGGCCTAACTGTATATTCATCATTAGAGGCTATCTGATATAACAGATATTGACTGATGGGATGTGTAAAAAAAAATCTTTGAACCACCTAAAGGATTAATATTTTCCCTCGTGATCATATTTTCCCTCAGCGCTGCGCGCTTCAGGAAAATATAACCCCTCGGGAAAATACAAATCCGGCGGTCCAAAGAATGTTTATATTACACACCCCATTAGTCAACATCTGTATAATATGTGTTAATTGGTGCATTATGCTAATTATGTTAATTACAGCAATTACATTGGTTAAAATTGAAAAATAATGTCATTGATAAATGAATTTCTCGCTATAGAAAACCCTAAAAAAAGATGCATTATCTACATATTGGGAATATTTTGGATAGACATCCACAAATACGTATATACATGTATTACACTTATGCTAATTAGCTCATTATGCTAATTAGGCTGATTACGATAATTCCATAACTTAAATATTAAATCATTGATATAAATTGATTCCTCGTCACATGACCTCTTAGTTAAATGACATTATTCATGTTTTTTAATCCTTCTGGTTTAAGAGAAGTAGCATATTACATATCGTAATATGCTAATTAGATGATTATGCTAATTAGGCTAATTAAAAAATGCTCAAGGTTGCCAAGGTGGCAACCAAGCTGAAATTACTTCAATACCCATCTAGAACACAAATCAACAAAAAAACCTTGTACTTAACAACTTTTCCAGGTATGAAAAATATCTACTGGACTAAAGTGTGAAGTGAGGTCAGGTGTGGAGGGGTGAGTTCATTAAAGGGTGACGGGGGTCGTTTATTGGTCGGCGTTTATACCACGTGGTCTTAATGTTTTGAGTTTGTGTATCCAATGAGATTCCCTTTTCATGATGGTGTCGTGTTTCTTGTTTTTTACTATTTCGATGGCAGTGATGTTAATGTTGTGTACTGTATGTCCGGGAAGGTTGAAATGTATGGTGTATGGGAGGGTTTTGCTGTTGGGTTTGTTTTTGTTGTAATTGGTTACTTCTGACATGTCTGATCTAGTGTTATTTAATCGTGTGTATAGTGTTGTTTCAGTCTTTCCGACATATTGCATGTTGCATTTAGTGCATGTTAGGAGGTAGATGACCCATGAGGACTTGCAGTTTATGTGATCGCGTATGTTGAATTTTTTTCCAGTGACTGAACTTGTGAATGTCGTTTCTTGGATGTGATGGTGGAGTGAGCATTTTGTAGAATCCTAGCTCTGGTGTTGACATGTCTGTGGTAAAGGTGCATGTCGTGTCACTGGTGTTATGATTATGTGTTTGATTCTTTCTGTTGTGATTTTCTGTTTCCGTTTGTGGTGATTTAGCGTTTACTAGTAAGTCGCGTAGTGATCTACTTCGGCGGAAGGACAGGGGCGGATCCAGCCTTTGCCAATAGGGGGGGGGGGGCGGAATTTTTTCAGCCATATTTTCCCCGGGATGTTTTTTTTTCTTTGAAGGGGTAGTCCTAATAGTAACTTTTTAGCTTTATTCTTATGAAACATAAATGTATAATACCATAACCCTTATTTATATATTGCGAGCGCGAAGCGCGAGCTAAATTTTTTTGGAAATCTTATGTACTTTTTCCTAAAATTTTGAACATTCTGGGAAATGTTTGTCATCCTGAAAAAAAAGATGTGTATGCAAGTTAATAATTACTACGAACGTAAAGAGTGTCAGAAATTACGTGATGGAGGAATTAGCCATGAAGACGTTACACATTTTTAAAAAAAAATGCGAGCGCGAAGCGCGAGCCGAAATTTTTTGACATTTTTACCTAAGGAATGGAAATTCTTAGCACGTTTTGTTTAACAGAATAGGTATATAATTAAACATGCGAGCACGAAGCGTGAGCAAGAAATTTAGAGATTTAGACCTACTGAACAAGACACTCTATTCAATTAGTTTTGTAAATCATGAAAAGGATGAGTAAGTGGGGATCTTCCTTACATTAATAATGCGAGCGCAGAGCGCGAGCAGAAAATTGTTATGGACTGCTTGCATTAAGCCATGAAGACGTTACATATTTCAACATTCAAATATTGCGAGCGCGAAGCGCCAGCTGAAAATTTTTGACCTTTTTTACCTGAATAATGGAAATGCTAAGCACTTTTTGTAATCTTGGAAGGACTCTAAGTATTTAAACTAAACTTTATTGATGCGAGCACGAAGCGCGAGCGGAAAAATTCTGGACACTCTATTCATGTTTTGTAAATCATGAAAAGGATAAGTTATTTATCCGCGAGCAGACACTTTTTGATATTGTGATCTGAAACTGGATAATGATTTAAATAGAGAACAATCTGCATATCTGAATTAACGCGTGTTTTAGACTTCGACCTAGAATTTGGTATTCTAAGTACCTTTCTTATCATGAAAATCAATAAAGCGAGCGCAAAGCGCGAGCTAAAAATATATGATATTCCCATCTAACAAAGGGTCAATTTAAGCTCTGTATTGCAAACACTTTGTGGGAAAATTGTGAATCGTGATGGATGACAGTTAAAAAAGAGCTGATGTATTTTATTATTATTACTTTGAGTTTTTACATAGGACCGGGACATTATGTCATCATAAGAAAATGATGACTATCTTCCTATTTCTCTTCCTAAGCATGAGAGCGCGAAATCTGTTAATATTATGGCCTGAAAACTGGACATTTAAAGCACTTTTGTAATTATGCATAAAATGCATGATATCTATCAATGCGAGCGGAAATCGCGAGCCGGAATTTTTGATAAACTGTCATCAAAGTAGTTTGATTTAGAAATAATATTGGGATACATAACTCACTAATCAAAATAGGGAGCTTTTTGAGAACTTTATGGAATGCAGGAAAATAATAGGTACCTGACAAATCAAATTTTGCGAGCGCGCAGCGCAAGCAGAAAATGATAATATTCAGACCATAACACAGACATTTTTACAGAGCACTTTTTTAAAATCAATTTGTAAATCAAACAAAATAATGAAAGTTCAATTTCCCAGCTGAAATATGTTTTGTATATTGACTTCAAAGTTTGATATTTCAAGCTCCATATTGAGCAAGATATGCAAATCCCCTAAAAGACAATAAGAGCGCGAAGCGCGAGCGAAAATTTTATATCCTAACAAATAGAATTTTCACAAAATTATTTTCAAAGTCTTCCCCTCATGTTATTTTATTCAATCATGTTCCTTTTCTTATGTTCGCCTTTCTTCTTTTCTCCTCTCTTTTCCCTTCCTTTTCTTTTTTCCTTTCTTTTTCCCTTTTTTTCTTTTTTTTGCTCCGCCAATAGGGGGGCCCGGGCGCCTCGGCCCCCCCCCCCGGATCCGCCTATAGAAGGATGTCATCGGGGCTCTGTGAAAGATGGTTTGCAGTGTGTCACTTTGTTCGATGAGTGGATATTGTTTATGGATGATGGAGGGTATTGTTGATGTGCCTGGTGTGTATGTGACAGAGAAGTGGATATTCGTAGAAGTTTGTTTCTTGTTTTTGATGAGAAGTTGTTCTCGAGGTATGATGGAGGCTTTTTGGATCTGTTCCGTTACCAAACTGGTGTCGTACTGACGGCGTGTGAGGTGCGTCTCTAGTTTGGTCAGATGGTACTTTGTGCTGTCATCACCAGAGCAAATTCGTCTCACGCGGGTTGCTTGACTGAATGGTATACTGCGGAAGGTGTGTTTCGGGTGACAAGAAGTTGGTAGAAGATAACTGTGTGTATTAGACCTTTACATGATCACTATTATAATTTGGATCAAAAATTTATCCTCCGGTCATTGGCTAAAAGAGCTTCACGTGATTATGTGTATTTTCAATTATTTTGGAATATTGGCAGCTAGGCATACTATTTGGGAAAATCACGTCATTTTTGTGACGTCATTTCAGAAAATAGTAAAACTACATGTATTTGGGGAAATGACGTCACGGCGCACAGTGGGCCGGGGCGAAAGAAAAGTGCGCCAAAAGTCATTTTGGGCAATTTCAGATTTTTGATTTTTGTCATGGCCAGCTGAAATACAATACTTTGAAGAATATTTCAGCAAAATATTTCATTCCGGAATTTGCATAAAGGTTGTTAATTTCCTACCTCAAATCGTAAAATGTGACATTTTGCGAAATGTCGCGTATATGACATCCTAGTTGAAAAACAGGCCATTTCACAGGAGGTTTTTCATGTAGGAATCTGAAATGGCTCCAACATAATCCTGATATATTCTTTTTTCGTGTGAAAGGGTTCAAAGTAGATAAAAGACACATTTTAAGAGGTTTATAGGATGATTTTTCCTCGAAATAGGCTGAAAAATCCATGTTTTTTGCATTTACAATAGAATAGTTTAGATTTCCGTGGATTTCCGTCTAAATTCTATAAACATCATTTTCCCCGATGTCTAAGCTTTAAGTCGATACCAAATTTAGCTGCCCGTATTTGCCCGTTTTTATATTAGAGCCGATTTAACTTGACACAACACCCCAAAAACCTGTTCAAAAACGGTCATTTTTATACCGCGCAGTCATCTTTAGCGCACCGCATGGGGGTCCATGGCAGAGGCGTCGATTATGGGGGGGGCAGGGGGGGCGATCGCCCCACCAATGAAAATATTGGGGGGGGCAAACATCGTTTTGCCCCCCCAATAATTCCGCATGTGCTAAAAATAAAATAAGATTGTAATGTTACACAGAAATCAGCAAGCGAGATTGAGATACACAACTCGTTCTTCGTCTAAAATCTTGCTCAAAATGTCCACTTTTCAGATTGGAATATCAAAAAATTTCAGCTCGCGCTTCGCGCTCGCATCATTTCTGTAACAGAAACCCATACTTTCCATGATTAAATAGGTGAATATGGTCCCGTTTTCAGTTCTAAACCTCAAAAGAACTCCCACTTCGATTTGCAATAATCTTTTGTTGGATATATATCTTGTTCTTTATTAAAAACGTCAATTAAACTCAATTTTTTTCATATAGAAATATCAAAATTTTCAGCTCGCGCTTCGCGCTCGCATTAATCTGCTGGTGAGATATGTATATACATACATATATATATATATATATATATATATATATATATATATATATCAATATATATATATATATATGTGTGTGTGTGTATATATAGATACATACATATATATATATATATATATATATATATATATGTACACATATATGTGTGTGTGTGTGAGAGTGTGTTTGTTGATTCATGATTTTGCCCCCCCAATCTGAAAAATGGATCGACGCCCCTGGTACATTGCCGTTCGCTTTTGCACGGCGAGGACGATTCCCCTTCCATTCCATGAAAATGACATGAATTCCGGGCTTAATTAAACAAAATAAATGTTGCTAAAGCAAATAAGGGCTATACCCACAACTCTTCCAGGGAAAAAACTTACTTGTAGAATAATTTAATAATAATAATAATAATATAGGGTATTTATATTGCGCACATATCCACCCTGTTAGGTGCTCAAGGCGCTCCTATATACCCGGCTAAGCTAGGCGTTCATAGCGCACACAGCTTTTTAAGGAATTACTTCCTACCGGTACCCATTTACCTCACCTGGGTTGAGTGCAGCACATTGTGGATCAGTTTCTTGCTGAAGGAAATTACGCCATGGCTGGGATTCGAACCCACGACCCTCTGTTTCAAAGTCCGAAGACTAATCCACTGGGCCACAACGCTCCACATCCCAAAACCCTCGTCATAGTGATACATTCGTGGTGTTATATACTCTGCGTTTTACACTAGTCAACACAGCTTGATAAAGCACGGTTAATATTTTTCAGATTTTAAAGGTTTTTTTTTATAAATGTAATTAATAATCATTTTGATGCAGTAAAAATTATTTTCGGCATCTCTTAAACACTTTTTAGGCATAAACTAACATTCACTCTGGCCAACTTTAAAGTAGCACATAACACAAAGTTTATATACTACACAATGTAATTTGTGTTTTCACAGATATTTCAAGTAGCCAATCAAAATTTGGTATCAAGGTGACGTCATATCGGCTTTAAATTATGTTCAGTCGATTCTACGCCTAAAATTACCCATAATCAACATGTTAAAGTAAAAATCTAACACGGAATATAATTTTGGCGCACTTTCAACTCATTCTGGCCCACTGTGCGGCGCCTTACGCCTGATGCGCGTGGTATCAAAATCACCAACATTCAGTGGGGTATACGAAAGCTCGAGTGCTTACCATTGGCGACTCTCGCGACGTCGCGGCTACGTTTTTCAATGACCGATCAGACATTTTCATTGACTATTAAAACTTGGATTTCATTAAAATTTGATATTATTTAAGAAAAGAGCACAAGACCAACAGAGTGACAAGAGAGGATAAAAGGTAAGCCATTATTCTGTTATTTCATTTTGTTTAAATTTTGATCAAAAATATAAAACAAATATACTCTGCCATAATTTCGAGTTTCTGGTTAAAACTATGGGCCTCGGTGCCTCCAATAGTACCATTTACTTCGGGGCTGCACCCCTCAGTGAATAGTACTATTCTGGAGTCACCTCTTGCCCATAGATTTAACCAGAAACTCTCAAGGCAAAGTATATTGTATACTATACCTTTATTAGATGTACTATTCTTTCTTCTTTAATCGGTGTTACTAATTTTGAGAAGTATACTTCAAGTGAAAGTACCCCCATTGAATTTGGGCATGGTTTGACCATGTGATCCAATTGGAAATTAGTTTCAATGACAATCTGGTATCAATATCGGTCCACACCAGAGAGGTGTTCAAACAATACCGGTTTGGCTTTAGGCTAACACCATTTTTGCATGTAACAACTCCAATAATTCTTAAACCAATACCGGTTCGATTCTTAACTGGTATTGTTTCAACACCTCTCTGGTGTGTACCAATAAAGATAGCGGGCTGGTGTTAAATCAACACCTCTCTGGTGTGTACCAATAAAGATACCGGGCTGGTGTTAAATCAACATCGGTGTTTTGCAGGGGAGCTATCACAAAAATATCTTACTATTTGTCTTTTTGTAGCAGGTCAGAAAATGTATGTTCAAAAGAGAGAGAGATATTTTCTATGTGTATGTAAAACTGTTCTGTTGAGAAGGTCCCTGAATGCATTGAAACATATGTATTGTCCCTGAAATCAATGTATTGAAGTCATCCCTTCAATCAGAAATACTTCTGAGGAGATCCCTTCAGGGAGTTCTCCTTGAACTTGGGTCAGTGAGGGTGATCTTGGGATAGCTTTCTTGATAGCTTGCTTGACACATGACCAAATAAGAGGTGTGTGTGTGTGTATTTTGAGTTTTTGACAGACGTGTATCAATCAGGTATGATTATTTACGTCTTGGACCGACCTTTAACGTCACCATCCGAAAGACGTGATCAGGTCTCGAACCTCTGCATCAATTTATAACTTCCCCACAGCTTGGATTACAGGCGCACTCCACCATGTCCACAACGCCCAGAGGGAAAGAGACTGACCACCCTCTTGCTTTGGGGAGGTCAAGATTTGAGTTACACTTTTTGATGATCTATTTGAAGGTGGTTTGATTTGCCTTCACGATGTCAAAAAGCTGTATATGGGTGAGTTTCTCATATATTAATGGTTCTTTAAAACATTTATTTTGATGCATTTTGTGAGATTTATAAATAGAAAATACTTGATTGCATAAATAATTGTTTGATTGCTGTGATATGTATATGCTATGAATATAGCAAGAGGAATTTATAAATGAATCCTCTGTTTTATGGATCGGATGGATAGTTATTTAGAATTATTTGGTAGCATTTATGTACTATTTTCGTATATGGAATATGAATTGCACCTGTCAGGATTAATTTTTTTAGATACTGTACTGTAAACAGAATGATTGTGTGTAAAGTACACATAAGTATAAAATAATTTATTTCATTTGTATAATTCAAGACTTTATCATCTTATGAATATTTGTATTTAAAGTGGTCGAACCCCTGATTCGTTGACGATGCTTTTGCTATGTAGGTGACTTTCAAACTGCATGTAGATTTGTCCTCCTTGAGAACTCAAGAGGGGTGAGTTAATGTTATATGATCAAAGACAATTTATAACAAAATATATAGTATTGATATTTTGTGCTAATTGATCGTGTTTATTTTCTTGTTTATGTAAAGTATAAAATCAGATATCGTACATAATGTTTTTGTATTGTTGGACATTGTATGTTGAAGGATTATTAGGAATATAAGATGACCCAAAATTGCAGGTCACAAAAAAATTACTAATTGTGTTAATGCTATATTTCATATGAACATGGTAAAACTAGGTGACTAATTTATTGTATCATGGCAATTTATTTGAAGAATAATCATAACATTTAATTGGTTGACACTTTAATTATCTTAAACACACTGAGTTTTGAATAGTTTAAGAATGCAATGTCTCGTTATTGTTTGTGCCGATGATGTAAAAAAAGGATATAATACATGTACTCATCATTTTTTTCTTTTTTTTCTTTCAACGGTTGATCTGCCCTAAAAAATACCACATAAACTTTTAAATGACTGTGTCACGTGTCATTTATACCTGCCGTTACATTTTCCTTAAAATTATGATAATTGTAGTTGAAGTAGTAGTATCATTATGATTATTATCATTTTCATCATCATCTTGAGAAACATTATCTGTTGTATTCAATGTATCTGCAGTTAATCTGTAACCCCCTATTTCTGTTTGGGCAGACTTGTGATCTGCATCTCCTTGAGACCCTGTCACCATATTGCAAATATTACACCCATAAGCCCAACTCCCTTCTCTCTCTCCCTACATACATACACACCAACTCACGCACACATTCGACCACTTCCACACTTATATAATACGATCCATCGTGCTTCCTTTAGTAAAACGACTGCATGTTAGACTACGTCCAGATTTTAGTTGCAAAAGGGGTTAGGTCCACTTTGAACCATTACGAGAAAAAACATGTTTTTTACTCTCACTTATTGCGATGTTTTTATGAGAAACTAAATTGTCATGATGTACTACCCTATCATGTGATTATAAAATTGGGTATAAAAGAAATCTACCTGTCTTCAATTTTTAACATTAAAACAATTATCATTCTGGACCTAGTCCCTTTTGCAAGCAAACTGAAATGAATGTAATCTCTATTGATTAAAAAAGTATTTTTCGTTGCCACTTTCATTGACGGTTTTATTTGAATTTCAAATTTTCTCTGGTATCATCAGAATGACTAAGAATTTAGAAGTTTAGAGACAGAAAACAATAAAATTTATGAAAAATGGACCTAATCTCTTTTGACAAACGAGCTCTCCATTAGAGTTCGGTTGCAATAGCGGATCCAAAGGAAATCTTTTTTTTTCATTCTCACATATTGCAATATTCATGAATTTACAAGATACCCTACCTTGAGAACATAAAATTGGGAAAACGAGAAATCTACATGTCTTCATAATTCAAAGATATTCTTTTCCAACAAAATTTATGTGTGGCCGTAGCCCCTTTTGCAACTAAACTCAAATGAGCTGACTCCTTTTGAAAAAAACAAGCTATTTTTTTTTGCCATGTTAGTTCACTTTTTACTAGTATTAGGAATTGGGAATTTTCTTTGGTATCATCTTTTAGAGCTACTAAAAACCTATACATTGAGACATAAAAATCAAATTTCATGAAAAATGGACATAACCCCTTTTGCAAGTGAGCTCTTCATTTGTCATTATACAACGGCTTTAATGACAGAAAGTAAAAAGTGTGAAAAGTATCGAATGATAACATTAGGAGAGGTCATTATGGTACATTATTACAGACCAATGATAGATGAAAGACATTCTCTTACGATGCAGTTGACTATTCAACTATTTTAAATTATTCTGAAGTATTCTTCCCATCATTAATTTTCTCCTTGTAAATCAATAACAGTTATACAGTTTCGAGCTAGTGTTCATAGGTCACACACAAAAAAATAATAAATTAAAACATAATATCTCGCGATCGTTATCACAGTTTCAATTTCGACAGCACATACCAAAACAACTGAATAACAGTGCAACTTGAAGTTATCGAATGATATTCATCATTTGAACAATATCTATAACGCTTGAATCTTAGACCTTGTTCGTGTTTGCTTTAACATGCTCCGGAACATTTATCAGAATTGTTTGCCCTTTGGCATAATCTTAATTTTCTTCCAGTTTGGATTTGGTAAGTTGAAAATCAATCACTATCGATCATTGCTATTGGTTTGTTTTCTCTCTCACATCCCTCCCTCCTCTCCCCTTCTCTCTCTCTCTCTCACACACACACACACACACGCGCGCACACACACACAAACAGGTACATACTTTCCTTCTTTATAATTAGCTTTGACATGTCTGATGGCTCTCATTCTTTCTCTCGATCCTCTGTTTTAAGTGTTGCCCCTGTCTGTCCGCCCCCCCCCCACTTAGATTCCGCGTAATAACTCAAAAATATTCAATGGATTTAAAAAGTTTTGGTGTGTAGGTAGATGACACCAAAATACAGACTAAGTTCGAACTCGGAGTCCGCGGGTCAAAGGTCACATCTCATTATGAATATGCGAGTTGGTTTCCGCTTGGTAAGTTATGAAATATTCAACAGATTGAAAAAAAAATGTCTTCAATTTTTTTTTCTTTATATAAAAAATATATATCGTTGTGGACCTAACCCCTTTTGCAAGTAGACTGAAATGAATCCAATCTCTTTTGAGCGATTTTTCTTTGCCACTTTCATTCACGTTTTCATTTGAATATCAATTGTCTTTGGTATCATCAGAGTGACTAAAAATTTAGAGGTTTAGAGACAGAAAACAATCAAATTTATGAAAAATGGACCTAACGCCTGTTGACAAATGAGTTCTTCAGAAGAGTTTAATTGCAAAAGGGGTTAGGTCCACTCCAAGAAAATCATTTTCCCCCATGTTGCATATTCTTATGAGAAACTGAATTTTCATGATACCCTACCATGAGAACATAAAATTGCGTATTTAAGAGAAATCTACCTGCTTTCATATTTTTCAATATATTCTTTTCCTATAAAAATTATGTGTTGAACTATCTCCTTTTGCAACTTAATTGAAATGGACCTAACCCCTTTTGACAAAAAAAAGCGATCTTTCTTTGCCATTTTAGTTCACTCTTTAATAAGAATTTCAATTTGTCTTTGGTATCATTATATAGAGCTACTGAAAATCTACACATTAAGGCGTGAAATCAAATTTGATGAAAAAATCGACCTAACCCCTTTTGCAAGTGAGCTCTTCAAATGTTTACTGTTAATAAATCTGTCCATTCCCATAATACCCGCTCATGTATAAAATACCATTACCCAAAAGTTTCATGTCAGTCCTTACTCAACTCTTTTAGACACAACGGTCCCCGTATTTGGAACAATTTACCTAATAATTTTATGTCATGCACTACTTTGTCATCTTTTAAAGTCTTATTGAAGAGACCGTGTCATGGTGTATGTGTGTGAGGGTGTGAGTGTGTTTGCATTATATTGTAACATGTTCAAACAAACTTTCATAAATAGTCTCCAATTTCATTCATTAGATTAAATATCGATTGTTTCGTGTACTTTATACATATTTTATGATTTATGATTGAAATAAATTGATTTGAATTTAATAAGGCAAAATTTTTGCTTGCTCGCTTCACTTGCTCCTAACATTTCATAGGTTTTGCCTGTTATACGCCATGATTGAAGGGTAGCAAGCAAACGTATGCTCAATACTGTAAGCCTGATTAAACGTTGATAGATAGCGTTTTGAAGGAGCAGTGTATGGAGGAAGTAAGTTTATTGGAGGTGTCTTGAAAAAGAACAATGGCACAACATCGGTTACTTTGGAAACTGGTTAGATTACAAAGTTAATGCACGGGCGACGCTAAAATGACATTAAACGACAAGTCCACCCCAACAAAAGAAAATTGAGTAAAGAAAATCCAAAAATCATAACACTGAAAATTTCATCAATAGGGATGTGAAATAAGAAAGTTATGACATTTTAAGATTTAGCTTAATTTCGCAAAACAGTTATATGCACATATTCTGGTCGGTATGCAAATGAGGAGACCGATGACATCATCCACTCACTATTTTTTGCATTTTATTACATGAAATATTCAAATTTTCTTTTCATCGTCAAGTGAAACAACGATTAAGTCCTCCCTGAACATGTGGAATTATGATTGTTAAATACTATATGGTTCAGTCAAGTTGGTCCTTATTGTCAAATCTGTAAAAGAAATATATATAGAATAATTCCAACAATAAAAAACAAGAGAAATAGTGAGTGAAAGAAATCATCGTCTGTCTCATTTGCACGTTACAGAACTCTGCATTTCACTGTTTTGTGAAAATTATGTGAAACTTTAAATTGTCATAGCTTAAAATCTGATTTTGAGGAAATTTTCAGTATTATGCTATTTTGATTTTATCTATTTATTCAAATCAACATTTGTCTGGGGTGGACTTGACTTTTGAAAACGTGTTTGCTGGATATTTGTTGGACAGTCAACAAAAGGGTTGAAACGTTGGTGGTCGGGGGACGACAGAACACCATACACCTTACCGCTGCTCGTTCTATATTACCACACTCCATTTGACCATTTTCAAACGTGCCATTTTTACATTTTCAGCTAAACACTTTACCCGGGGGGGGGGGGCCACTTACATTGGCGAGTGGATACCATGCGCGACCAAAAAAACAAGTAAAAAGGATGTCTTCTTCACGATAGGGTGCGCTACGTACGTAACGTGATAAGGGTGTCAAAAACACAAAAATAATGAAAAAAGGGTATCTATTTCGCTAGGAAAATTACGTGTTTAGGGTCGAATATGTGGGGATGATAAAACAAAATTAAAATGTTTTATAAAGGATGTCCTTTTTGCCCCAAAACCTCGTGTTTAGAGTCCCATTTGCACGAGGTGTAGAAGGTGGGGTCGTACTAAACCAAAATAGGTAAAGCCGACGACCGAAGGACCCGTAACAATAAAACATTCCTGTACTTGTTTAAGGGTTCATTTCAGGGAATATTTGCCAGAGTATCGTTTTGTTTCCAATACTTATTAGGGTAGGGTTTCACACGCCAATACTTGTTAAGGGGTGCATTTTCAGAAAATGGAAATTACGTGTTTAAGGTGCTTTTCGAGACCCCATGGTCGCGCATGGTATCCACTCGTGAATGGAAGTGCCCCCCCCCCCCGGGACACTTTATAACAACCTTGTTAACAACTTAGTCCAACCGTTTTCAATGAATATTGTTTACAACGCTGTGCAATTATCACGTGTTCAATCTTACAGTTTCCCAAATTAACTAGCTAAAAAAACCCTCTCATATCGGGGAAAATTGTTCTTTCTCACATCATAAAAAGTAGACGTGCAAAATGCGAACCCCAGCAAAACTGGTTGTGCTCATCGATTTTTTTTTTATTTGGTTCTTTTGTTATTGTGCAGTCTGGGAGAGTCTTGCTCCCCGTCCACGCCGACCCCTCTCCTTTGATCACATCCGCTTCCCAATTTATGACAGGATGTTCTTAGAAATGGGGGGGGGGGGTATTAATTATCTGATGCGTCAACAACAATGAATAAGGATATTCTTTTCAGTTCGGTTCAAATCGGGTCTTTAAAACCCCCACCCTGTAAAAAGTATAAATTTACCCCAATGTTGCAGATTTAACAAGTTTGTCTTTTTGCTAAAACATCTGATTACATTATCTGCTCTCGATTGCGGTGTTAGTTACATCGGTAGATATTCGGATTGGGAAGATAATAATAATTAACATAATCAAAGTAAAGATTACTTGTCCAACGCATTTATTACGCGCAATTTTATAAAAAGTTATAGATGGGTTTAAAACGAATATTAATATCCTTGATACACTTATATGATGATCGTCGAAGTAAAGATTAACCTATCATTTTTACGAACTGCAGTTTTATATTGATAGATTAGTTGGATATCATTTATGGTCTAGACATTGTTTCAATTATTTCATTTCAGTAAAACAATATTTTCCTTCGAATATATTTTTTTTATATGAATTGGAAATTATAAAACGAAATCACAAAACCAAACCACAGCTTGGTACAATACATAATTCAGTGTTATATGGAAGATAAAAATAATAATACATGAGATTTGTAAATCGCACTTTCCATCTTGATTAGATGCTCAATGTGCTCCAGAGGAGAACACAAAACTATTTGCATAGGCCTATATGTAACTATGAAAAACTTTCCTAACGCATTTAGCTTAAATGCTTAAACCCAAGCAAAAGTATGTTTTTGAAAGCTACTATGACGTGTTGTATGGAATGGGTACTTAGCGAGTTAATTATCACTTGCCGACAAAGCAAGAATGGAGCTATACAAACCCTTCTTTTCTTTTATTAAGAATTTTAGCGGGTGCTCACGCAAACGCTAACTCTCAAACCTAACTTCTTTTCGGGGAACAAAGGAGTTAGTCGAGCCAAGTTGAAGAATAAAAGCCCGTCCGGGTTCACCTCTATACAATATAGTCGAAAATCCCTTTAATCATCTCGCTCGATATCCCCCGCTATATTTTCTCTTTCTCTCCCTTTCCCCTCCTTTTTACCCCCCCCCCCATTTATTCACTCTTTTCCTTCTTGCTCCCCTTCATATTTTTCTCTTTTTCCCTCCTTCTGCTGTCCCTGTATATATTTTTTTCCCTTTCCTTTATCCCTTCTGTTCCCTTTTCCCCCCTTCCTTTTCTGTGCCCCCTTTCACTCCTTGATTTGTTTCTCCCCTTTATTTTCTATTGCTTTCCCTTCCCATTCTTTTGTAATATCCCCTCCGTTATATTGCGAAACAACAGTTTCTTGTATTCTATAGAAATGTATAAGTAGCTTAATTTAACATAGCATTATATGTTGGGAAGAGAGAAAGAGTAGTTTTATAACTAAACGATAAATGAAAATAAATTTGATGATGAGAGGTGCATATGAAAATGATGTCCACAGATAAACATCGGGAAAAGATGAGAGCTAGTGGTTGAGATAGATAAAGGTAAATCAGGAAGGGGATAAAAAATGATGAAAATTAGAGAGGGGTTCCAGTATTTTGATAAGAATAGTCGTATCCTTTTCTTTCCCTTTCCTTGTTTCTTTTCTTAGTCCCTTTCCCTCTCTCTTTCTCGCCTTCAGTAACTTTTATCCCCGCTATTTCATCTTTCTCAATTTTCCCTTCCTTTTTAATTTCTCACCCCTTATTCCTTAAAGGTGAAAAAAAGCAAAGTTTGCTTTTTTTCATCACCTCTGTTTTCTTTCTCTCTAGGTTCTTCTTCTTGTTTTAATTTCCCCCTTCCTTATCCCTTCTCCATTTTACCTTTTCCCTCTTTCTCTTCTTCACCCCCCCCCCCCCTCTATTCTCTTTCTCCCCTTTCCCCTTCTCTCAGTCCGGGCTCCCAGTTTTCTATTTCTTTTATCAGCCTCTTATTACCTTTTGCTTCCGATTTGAAAGATAGTTTTCGAAAAGTTTTAGTGTTACAGTGCCGGCCGCGGGAAACGTCACAGTGCCCCGGGATAGACGCGGGCGGTTCCCTAGGGCACTAATTTTCTAGGGGAGTGGACGCGGGCGTCTTCCCGCGTCCGCTCCCCTCAAATGCCCGCTACGGGCTACCGCGTCCGCCCTAGGGGCACTGTGACGTTTCCCGCGGCCGGCACTGTACGTACGTCCTTCCTTCTATTTCTGTTTTTATATAACATTCTTCCAATATACCACTTTCAAACGTTACACCCAACGATGACAAAGCGTTGTTTTCCAACTTCCAATCATTTTCGATTTTTCAACCCATTTTTTTTATAGTACAGTGAATCATTTAAAATTGATCCTCCGTACCCTGGGATATATGACAAGAATGTAGAATTGTTGGAGATGATAGGAAAATGTTTCTTTACCAGAAGTCCAGTGGTTAGACCATTGGACTCATAATCGGAAGGTTGAGTTCGAATCCCCACTCTGTCATTGTCTCCACTTTGATAAATAATAATAATAATAATATGCAACATTTATACGGCGCTTAATACAAATGTTTCTAATCGCTGCATACTATTACCCAGGATTTAGCACGGCTACCCTGATCGGGCGCAACGAGCATTCAAGAAATTCCTTCCTACCGGTACCAATTTACTACACCTGGGTCGAGAGTGACAAATGTAGATAAAAACCTTGCCATGGACGCTAGTGCTGCGGTGGGATTTGAACCCCGACCTTTTGGTTCAAAGTCCGGAGACTTATCCACTGAGCCACAACACTTCTATAAAAAAATAAATAAATAAAAAGGCCCGGAGTAATATCTGTCGTCTACAAGGCCAGCCAATATGACTACTATACGTAAAATGCTTTCTCGGTAATTGGTTGTATACCACCTTGTCGTTTACCAGCAAAAATGCTGTCCTGCCGAGTTCCTACGGGAGGTACCATAAACAGAAACAGAAATAGGGGATAGACTAATTCTATTTAAGTCAGGTAGGCCTACTTTACCTGGAAATCAATTATTATAACATGTCATTGTTTTACTTTTTTAATACGATCATTTTCTGTTATGTTTTGTATGTTCAATGCCATTTAAAAATGCAAATTTCCATTTATTTATTTATCTATTTATTCATTTTTTTGTTTATTCATTTATTATTTATTTGGACAACAAATACTGCTGTGCGAACCTTATGAAACGTATTAGTTTGAGATGTTGGCCGAAATTTGAAACACCGTTGGCAAGGCATTTGCGCAACGCCTGAAAGATGTTCCTTGGCAATGATGAAGAAATAATTAAGTCACAATGTATTATGTGGCATGCATTTCTATCGATGCTTCATCATTGCATCAAGACCTCAATTGATGGTTTCAACCATCGTTGGGGGCATTTGTTGTTGGACAATGTTGCCCGATCACAAGGTGAATGGACTTTCTCGTGAAATTCTGTTGATGCTGTAATGCTACCTGTTACACTGTTCCCTTTTACATTGTACGTTGGTTCATAAACTCGTATGATTATGACTATGAAGGTATGACTAGTATCTGGCTTGATAAGTTCTAGCTCCAACACACAGTGGCGTAGCTAGGATTTTTTCCCGGGGGAGGGGAACTGGGGGTCCTTGTTTTTTTTTTCAGGGGCACCGGCCAGTTTTCCGGTGTGTGTGTGTCACAAGGGCGGATCCGACTTTCACCAATAGGGGACGGGGCCAGAAATTATCTTCACCTATATCAGTCATAAGTTTTATTCTTATAAAACAACAAACCTGAAATAATCTCATTAGCCTCATGAAAAGTGCGAGGGCGAAGAGCGAGCGATTTTTTTTTTACTTTCATGTATTTTTTCCTGAAAATTTAATTTTCTGGGCAATGTTATGTGTGATCCTGAACAAGATTTGTATGTAACTAGATGGTTACTGCGAACGTCAATATATTTCAATAATGCGAGCGCGAAGCGCGAGCAAATTTTTTTGACATTCCGACCTAAAAATTAGTCATTCTAATTTTTGTATTAATAAATGGGATAGGTATGTAACTAAACAATTGATGCGAGCGCGAAGCGCGAGAGGAAGAAAATTGAGATTTTATACCTAAAAGCGGGACACTCTGTTCATATTTTGTAAATCATAAATAGGATATAGTCAATTGGGTATCTTTAATAATGCGATCGTGAAGCGTGAACAATTATTGATATTCTGATGTGAAACTGGATAATATAAGTACATTTTATAATAAAGAACATGCAGGCTATAGCGCATGTTTTAGATTTAGACATAAAATCTGGGGGCATTCTGAATACATTTGTTTAATGGAACATTCTGAAATACACGTAGACAATATGAACTTTGCAAACCAAACAATGTGACCACGCAGCGTGAGCTTAAAATGCTAATATGTAGACCATAAAACGGACATTTTACAGACCACTTAAATTTGTGAATGAAAAAAAATAATGAAAGCTCGGTGTCCGAGCTAAAATATGTTTTGTATATTGACTTCAAATCTTGCGCCATATCAGCCTATTGAGCAAGATATGAATCTCATCGAACATGCAATTCTGGTGCGAAGCGCAAGCAAAACTTTTATATAGTAACATGAAAGATTTGTTTTTTAATTGCTAGTCTTCCCATCACATTATTTCATTCAGTCGTCTTCCTCCTCTTATTTTCCTCTTCTTTTTTCTTCTGTCTTTCTTCTTCTTTTCCTTTTTTGTTTTCTTCTTTCTCCCTTTTTCTTTCTTTATTTTGCTTTGCCAATTTTTTATGGGGGGCACACCAAATCTCAGGGGGGGGGACACGTGCCTCCCCCCCCCCCCCCGAAGCTACGCCACTGCCAAAACAACGTATTAACTCATTTAGTATGCCCATTTCAGTGGTACTTTTTGTGTGTGTCTGTTCCTATTTTCAGCCCGTGGTTCAGATATTCCTGATGAAATTGTCCCGGTGAATAACGGTGAAACAGCCACGCTGCGGTGCAGGATCAGTACCAACCAAAAGCAGTTCGACAGGCTATCATGGACGAAAGATGATCTTACAGAGAAGATTGCCCTTATCCAGGAATGTAAAAGCATTCAAATATCGAACTCCTTGTGCAACATCTTCGTTTCTACACCGGGAAAGCACTCCGTGGTAGGCAATCTGGCGTCTGGTATCATTTTAAGAGTCAGACATGTGACGATAGATGATGACGGGATTTACACGTGTAAAGCAGTCACCTTGGGAGGGAACCCGTCCAAGCGCATTAGGCTAGCAGTGTTGCGTAAGTTTATATTCTAAATATTGGCCTGTTCCATGTATTTGTTCTGAATTGTGACTGTTTCTCACTGTAGGCCTAAAGCTTACTATACCGGATGGATAGGGATATATGGTATACAATTTGTTTTTGTTTGATGGAAGTGAAATAAATAAAATTGAATTGAAAAAATTGAATTGAATTGAATTGAAATAGGGCGTAAGCGTGACCAGGCCCACACTATGTCCGAGCATGGACCTACTAGCGAAGTAGTAGTAGTAGTAGGTCCATGGTCCGAGATTATGTCGGCCCACTGTGAATGTCATATCATGAAAAGGGCCCTGTCTAACATCCCACTCCTATATATAGGTCTATATCATGTGGTGTATTATTTCCCTAAAGTGCTTCAAATATAGACTATAAAGCAAAATAAATAGGCATGTATACTTATGATGGTGATATGATTATACAACAGAGACGACGCGGATGATCACCTGAAATGTCTTTTTTTTCCTTACAGGACCGCCAACTGATATACATCTAGATATCGACAAGCAGCTTGCACTGACTGAAAGGGATGTGATGCACGTTGTACGTAATCGCGTTAACAGAATCAATTGCACGGTTCCCTCCTCCAACCCCGAGGTGAATATCAACTGGTTTTATGGTGATGTCAATGCCATCGTACACGAACAGACCAATCGGAGCTTAGGATCAAACGTCCCGTTTGTGACGTCAACCAGAGCTCTCGAAATTTTCCCGACTGCAGCCGATACTGGTAGCATGATAACCTGCGTAGTTACGCATTACGGACTATTGAAAGCGCTTCAGAAGAATGTCATTCTAAATGTTGGAAGTAAGTAATTGTTGTTGTTTTTTGTCCCTTTAGTAGTGACAAATAATTCTGATACAATTATATGCATTTTCGTGCGGAATCGATGTACATGTCCGCTGGACCAATGGGGAACGCACTTTGAATTTAATTTCCCCACCTTGAGTTAGCATTATGCTAACCTTTGAATTTAGTGTATTTTTTCTGCACTTTAAAAATGTTTGCTTTCATTTTTTTCCGAAACAAAGTTTCAAAATTGTTTGTGAAAATGAATGAATAAAATTTCTGATTCTCCTTTGTCTGTGTTCTTCATATTTTGACTCAAATTATTGAGATGCAAAATGTCGAAGTAAAACAAAAAATGTTGATAAATTTTCAAACAACCGGACAGTGTCTCGATGGTTGCCCGTATTTTCAGTATGTACTTTACATAACCATATATATATTTTTTTTTTCATTACATGAGAGTGAAAGTGAGCATTATTCCAAGACTAGTACATAATTTGATAAAACACATATGGCCTAATTATATTAATTGTACAACATTCAACATCATACATACCTTGAGAAGTTATGGTATACAAAACGCAGAATACCTCACACTCAAAAGCAAATCAAAAGCCGTTCGTGGATAACTGAAAAAAAGTGAAGATATGTTATTTGCATTCATTTAGATTATTATTTCATGGGAAGAGGCAAGTCAAGTCAACTGATCCGTGCACTGGAAGTCAGACAACATTCTGTGTTCCGGCTATTATGTCGTAAGAGCGCCACCTCACCACTTCTCGTAGATATTGAGATGTTCTGGATTTCCCCACCTTCGGGATTTCCCCACTCTCCCCTTCATAATTAACATGCTCACCCCACAGTAGATGTCTTTTGGTTATGACACCAAAGCATTTGATACTTTCACATTAATCAATCTTAACCAGCGTTCAGATGATGTAAATGCGTTTGTTGTCAAAATAGTAATTTGTCGATTTTTTGCGGTTTGATGAAATGTAATGATGAAATTGATAGCGATGGGATAAGCTCTTGTCGAAAAAATACCTACTGTTGAAAAAAAATAACTACTTAACTAGGCCAACAGTACTACTGCAACAACTAACATTATTTTACTTATCAATAGGTTTACCAAACAGCCCCAAAGATGTCAAGGTTGTTTGTGCGTCTGTCACGCCGACTTCCTTCACTCTCGCGTGGCTTCGAGGTTCCTTTGACGTCGAGCCAGAAACTTACACCGTCGTTTACTGCTCAATCCAAGAGCTCGAACAATGTTTAGATATTACCGGAATCGGCGCCACTCGTGTCAAGATCGACAATCTTCGGCCGTTTACTTCGTACCGTATTGAAGTGAGCAGCGAGAACATATTCGGCTCCAGTGAAGTTAATGCCATCGTCACACAGTTAACCAAACGTAATACTCTATCTTCACCTCGAGGGTGTGGGGGGGGGTATTCAAATAAATTGTTTCATACACTCGTGATCATAAAACAACCATAAACCCGTTAATTTTGGGCTTGCCCTCATTGTATAACCCTTTTCAATGAGCGTTTTTCAACCATTCTTTTCGTCTTTCTGAGCTGTGATCATGTAACCTTCATATGGAAATGTAATAGAAAGTTAGTGAAACCTACCAGAACCCCACCACTAGTTAATGCTTAGTGTTAAACGTAGAAAGGAAAGCAACGCTACAGGGTACGGCGAGCCCAGAAAAACAAAATATATTGAATGTAATAGTGTATTACCTGCGGCTGATTTCATGATTAAGCTGGTAAAAGATGGCAGAAACTTTTCACTGTGGGGTTCACTAAACTTTTTAGCACCAAGCACCATGAATAAGGGATATTGTCGTACAATTCTTACCAAAACCTTGCGGAAAAGATACTATAGGCGATTTGCCAAACTGAGGAATATAAAGGCCTATAATTTTTATTGTGCTTTCACTTCCAGATACATACTGTTACGATACTGAAACAAAAAACAAAATAATTTTAAATTGATTTCCATTTTTTTTATTACAGGAAATAATTAAGCATAGTACACAAACAAATCATAAATGATAATGGTCTTACGTCTCTTGAAATCAGTTCTGGCAATTACGGTATTCCAAATGATAGTATCCAGATTAAAGTCCAAGTTGGCTGGCGAAAAGTAAAAGTTCACAATGATGGCGATGATGACAATGATGTTGAAGCACGATGAATAACAAGAGTCACTGTAATGAGTTGAAATGTCCGTGAAGACGATGTTGATGATGATGATGATTTACAGTCAATTTCAGCAATCCAAGGGTTGAAAAGCGTTCATTAAAAAAGGTTGATGATCTCGATGAGAACTGATAATTCCTCTCTCAAAATAACTCATTGATGGTGCGCAAATAATTCCACAGAAGATAAATATTCCAGGTGGAAATAAAGTCTGCTCTGACATAAAGTCTTGTGTGAATCTCTTAACTATGATCCGATATCATGAAGTGATCTGGTATGATATGATGATGCCCTTGAAGAATAGGCCAGCTTTATATACTAATTACAACTATTCTAGATCGTTCTAGTATTGTCTTTTAAAAGAACATTCTCCTTCTTTCTGGAGCATTCGACATCTCCAAAACATTCTTGAATGACCTCAACAAAATAGCTAAGCCTATTGTTCATTGTAAAGTAATCTCTATTCAGAAATAACAATAATCCTTGACCTTTAAATAGGCAGAGGCCTGCTTAACAAAAGCTTTTACAAACATGTTGTGGAATGCTCTTGATCATTCTAAGCTATAAATATCCTTAAAGGGGAAATAACTAAAATGAATGTAATTGCTTTTACAATTCTTCTTAAATGTAACAATACCTATTTTAAAATGTGGTAGATATCTTATTGTTTTAACTATTAACATGTGTTAACATTAAAAATTTTAACATGTATTCTCAATAATTATGAATAGTTCAAACAGTTTAAAGAGCTACTGTAAGGTTCGTGTAGTAAACAGCGTTGTATGAAATTGTATACATTGTTTTTACTGTGCAGTGCTCCCTCTCTCTCTCTCTCTCTCCTTCTCTCTGTGTATCTCTCCCGATAAAAAATATGGAAAATCTAAATATCATAAACTCTAATGGAATTTGTTCTTCAAGATTCGTATTTTTATTGAAACCTACTGATATTGTTATTCATATATTTTATCTCCAACCCTTTATATTCCTTATAGCCTTATCTCCAACCGAACTAGGTAAGTATCGAACAAAGAACCTATACATCTAACCATTCCTTAAATGAATAGAAAACTACAACGAAGAAAATATTCTTTTAATTGTTAAAGAAGCAAAGCCGTCCACGTTAAATGAACCATGCCAAATAATGTATATCCCAACAGTTTTGACCTCTCAAGAAGATAAATGTACTACAAATTCTCACAAGTACGATATGGCATAGTGCAGAGCTATTTTATTATCATTTTTAGGTCACAGGACGTCCCAATGGCAATTCCATTTTTTAGCGATAACTTAACTTGATATTATACATCTTCTTTTTGTTATACCCTCTTCTCCCCTTGATTAGTTTTATTTTTCATTTACTTGTAAAATCATGGTGGGATCGGAAAACGCCCCTGCATCACTGCCCCTGACATTATTTTAGCCTTTTTGTGTGTGTGTGGATGTGTTCTTGATCATCCTTACCATCTTTCTATGCCTTCTTTCATTCCCTATTTTGTCTCATATTTTTCTTCATCATTTTCATCTTCATAGTCAACATCTTCTTCCTTCTCCTACCATTCTCTTAAATTTTACTTTTTAACTCCTCTTTTTTTATCTATCCGTGACCCACTTGGTAGACCAGCAGCACCATGATTGATGCTGCTGAGTAGGGCCATATATCCTCCCGTTTTTTTTTTCATTTATCAATTCACATGTATCAGTTTATAAGTATTGTTATTTTGTTTTTTAACGGAAATAAATTCAATTCGACCTTTAAGCCCGGCTTTATTAGCAGCCTTAAAGGGGAAAATTCAGCAAAGACTGTAAAAAAAATTGTGACTTGACATGATAACAGCTATACCCTGGGTGTCGTGTAGTAAAAAAAAAATATGATTTTCATTTCATGAATATTGTGGCTACCATCTTACCAGGTATCAAGGCTATCTACAATCCCCGTGACAGGAGTGTTGACTTGACTCGGCCACACCGTGAACTCGACCCACTTCCCATAGGTATCTGTTTTCAACTCGTCCAAACGCTGTCTTCAAACTCTGCCGACCCTACTCTGGAAGAAAGCGAATGTGTGGGCGTTAATGAGAGCTTACCCATTACACCTGGGTGGACTGTGAACAAACTCGCCATTGTCACTTACGGCAACACTTCGTTGAGTACCCCATCGGAAATACTCGGTATCTCAAAAGGTAAGGATCTTTAAGCATACAATTGCAGAATATTTTATCATATAATCAAAAATAGTACACAAAAAGCCAGAATCTTAGTGAAAATGCTGACAATTTTAATTATAATGCTAATAACGATTTGGAAAATATCAAAATAGATAAAGCTTCTTCTATCAGTTTTCGCCGGAAGTAAAAAAATATATTTTATTATGTCGGCATGAAACGATTGTTTGATTGTTCTGTCAGTTAATCGTTACGATTAGGATAGGTCAGTGGATTTATTAACCTCCCAGCTAGATTTAAAAATGTTATTTCAGGGGAGTCACCACATATTCAAATTCAAGGAAGGATAGAATTTGAAAAGTTCCAAATGCAAATAAAGAGTAATTAAAACTCTTTCTCTGTCATGTCTGTAGAGTTCTAATTATTTTCATTACAAGCCAGATAGCTTACCAAGAACAAGATAATGATAATATGAATAATGAGAAAACTAATAATAATGACAATAGGACATTTCCCATAAGGTCAGTATCCTGTCTAGGAAAAATAGCCCCCCCCCCCCTTCCGGCATCTCTAGCAGGGCAAGGGTTAAAATGCACTTTTCATATTTTTGACGCCGCTATACCGTTTACGAATTCAAGTTCCTTTCCCATTTGTTTTTCTTGTCTAGCCTGAATAGCAAAGTGAAAATATAGGTGTGAACAACACTATCACTGGTTTTATTCTGGTATGTCTTGCTTGATTTTGTATTTTCAACAGGTCGATCTTGTTTTAATGTTTTAATGTCATGAATGCCGAGAATCACTAAGAATTTTTGTTTTATTTCCTTGTTACAGGAAGGACCGGTCTCATTGTTGCTCTCACCTTGGGAATATTGCTTTCCATAGCTGCTATTTTCATTCTTTATAAAATGAAGAAACGTAAGCAAAAGCTTGTATTCTACCGTATTAATTGATAGTCAGATTGGAAGAGCACATAGATTTTTAACCTTTTTATTATTGTTTTCTTAGCACTCGCAAAATAGGATGAATCACTGGTATAACTATAAAAGCAATGCCGCCCTCTACCACTCGACCAACGAGTAACTATGTGGATGCGTGTGTATGCGAGGGTGTGTATCCGAGTGGTCTAAGGCGCCTGGCAATACATGGAAAGTCCGGGGTTTTATTCCCTGCCGCGGCACCTATGTCCGTGAGCAAGGTATTTAATCTGCAACGCTCTTTTAACCTGCTTTCAAATAAATGAAAATGCTATATGCATTATTGGTAACTATAGGTGTGCAAAGTGGGTTGGTGCGTGCGTTAAGCTGTGTGTGCGTGTGTGATGATGGTTAATGTCAAACGTTCGTGGTTCGATTTCAGACACGGCCCTTGAGCACAGCAATTCATCTTCATTTATCTTTAATCTTGCATCAAATATAAATTGAAAATGATATATGCATTATTAAAACCAACCTGTACATGTGTTTTAACAAAATGTGTGGCGGTGGGTGCGTGTATATATAGAGGTAGATGAAATATATGGTGACACGTGGCAATTGACATTGTATAAAAGCTACTTGCCTCTATTTTCTTTTTTCATTATTTTAACACGTACAGGGCACAGGGGATGCAAAAGGCCCGAGTAATGAGACAGCTACCAGCACAACCCAAACCGGCCAAGGATGAAGGAGAGGTATACAGTACATCTACTAAAGAAATTGATTTCTTTTAATATTTTGAGACGTAACATTTTGGGAGGGGTGGATGTCTGTTATTATGACGTGTACATGTATATACATTTGCAAAACTGCGTTTCAATGGAATATAAAACACATATACACATGCTCGCTATCTCTTTTTCTCATATACAAGAAAATTTATACTTAATAAAGCTTGTGTTTTTTTTTGTTTAAAGTAATAGCTTGTTGGATGTTAGTTCTATAAATGTTAAATATGCTTTCTTCATGAGATACGTCATATTTGGGATACAACGAAGGGAAGCTGGAACAGTATTCCCAAGACGTTGGGCAGAGCTTGAAAAGGACCTATCACCAAAAGGTTTAGTGTTAGCTTTTTTGACCGTTAATAAATTTTGATTTGCAGAACGAAGGGACCTACTGGTCGTTGTATTGTGCATACCTTTTAACATGTATCCAGCGAATTGTAATCATAGAATTCTGGGGTGTGGTCTTTTTTCCTCAGACAAACACTTCACCGGAGTACAACTATGTGGATGTTAGTCTCCAGGACGCGTACACAACGAACGACCTGTACAGTACAACAAAACATTCATACCAAGAGGGCGCCTTGCAGGCTGCACCAGATACAGCCGAAGACAACAGTGGCTACAGCATGAAGATCGCTAAAACAAAGGCGGGGATTACGATGTATAAATGCCTTTAGGATGGCTAACCACAGGGATAACGGGAGGGTTTTCCTACAGAAATTGGTGGCGTGAAGACAACTGTGACTTCATTTTTGTTTCCAATAATTTATAAGGATCGTAAAGCAATCATTAGGTATTACTACCCAATTCTTTATTTTATGTTCTTCTTTCTCCTTCCACCCAATGTCCCCATTTCTTTGACTTCTCACCGTTTTGTCACTATTTGAAAGGCAATTAGGCGGCCTCCCTGCCATCCACCCATGGAGTTGCCCCTGTTTCAATGCAGCAAGGCACGGATGAAGAAAAGACTGCGAAGTTATTGGGGAGTTTTCTCTAAAAAATTAATCACTTTTAGATATTTTCAGTCAGCTTAATTGTATATTTGATTTGTGTATCAAAAGTGGTAATGCAGTTCTTGCAGTTCCTTGATTGATATACGTTGATTTATAGTACTTAGATTAAAGTGGAAAATCAAATTAACCACAAAGCTTTTAAATTAGGTATACAGAGCCGTACATGATAGCAGTGGTGTTCAACAGCAAACATGTACTATCACCCGTTAAATTCGGGTTTCTTAAAGAATGCTCTATTAACACGAATGTTTAAGAATTAAAATTGCTGGATTTCTTTTTTATTTCAATTACGAGTTTATACCTGTATAAGGAAAACAACAACAGAAAATCTTAAAGTTTTAAACGATTTTCATTAATTAAATTGTTGAACAATTCTTTCAACCATCATATTACAGTGGAAAAGGTCAGCCGCTATGACTGATTAACCTATACGTAAAATGTTTCCTAGGTAATTGGTTACATACCAGCTTGGGGTTTACCAGCAAAATACTTTCCTGCTGAGTTCCTTCGGCAGTTACCATCCAGAAACAGAAACAGCAAATGTTATTTGATATAGACTTATCGTGGTATCATTCTGATTACGTTGTGCTTTACGCAGCTTACTACGTGGTACATGAAATTCAATATTAGAATCCACTGTAATTCAGGGAAAATGGATGATAATGATGATGATGATGAATTGAAAATTGAAACAATGATAGTGATTATGTCGAGGAAATTTAATGATCGTTATGCTGAAAATAAATGAAAACTGTGCTTTAGTGAGATATCATTGAAGCATGCATAATGAATAATTTTTGAAAGATTAGTAATAGTTTTTCACAAAATTTTAACCTTCTCTCATCATTTTATTTCATTACTCTCATCCGTTTTGTCCGACTTGTTTGCCTTTAATACGAGTTTAGAATTTTACCTTCTTGCAAGAAAAGACAATCTATTTTATTGAATATCTCGTGAAATGGCACTTTATTCATGTGATTTAAAATTGAGAGAAAACGGATCTTAACGTTTACTTACGGATCAGTTCAACTCCATTTATGACTAACCCTATCGGAATCCAATTACGAATAAGACATAAAATACCTTTAAAATCAGCTCGAGGCTGATATTAGGTGGAGTATCAATCTTCTAAAGAATTTGTTTGGCCATGTAATATTGCCCCCCCCCCCACAACTGCACATCCTACCACTCTTCGAATGAACCTACTATTTTTATAGGCCTACTTGGCGAAAGTTTTTAGATGTAAATAATTTTCACGCAGTGTTTATGTTTTCCTATAGTAGGAAAACATAAACACTGCCATGTTAAACTGTGTTCCATACAATCAGGAAGCCCCCCCCCCTCTCTCTCTCTATCTCTCTCCTTACTCAATATTAAAAATCAGGCATTTAGGGACCAATTGCAGAAAGAATTGTAAATTGTGAAAAGGCACTTTGTCATGTAGAAAATGGATATAAAATATTAGTACCAAGAGTATGTCATGACAATCACAGAATCGTGGTGTGCAAATTAAACAAAAGTAACAAAATTTACTATAGCTGAGCAAGGGTGGCACAACGATTATTTATAACATAATTCATTCAAATATATCCCGAATGTTTTCAATAAATACCTCCGTTCATTATCAGAACACTCGCTCAGATGTAATGAATTTCATTATCTTAAAGTTAGATCGCGAATTCTCCTAAATTCATTCTGGCATTATGGCTCACGTATTAGGAATATCCTCCCCAAAGAAATCAAGTACTCAACAACATTAACATCACTTAAATCTAAATTGCCATATATGTATATACGTGTATAGATGAATATGCAAAATAATTAGTTTTCTTTCTTCTTGCCGAAATCTCGTACATTTACCGCCCCACTATTTATGCACGTTTGCTGGTGTTTGTTGATGCTGTGTGTTTATTTTCAATTCAATGTTATCATTTATGTAATTGGATATATTTGAAACTACTACTCACAGGTTCTTACAAACTTTTCTGTACAGTAGCTCCATTTTCTCTAATATTCTTTGTCATTTCTATACTTATTGTATATGTATCATTTCTGTTCATACTGAGAAAATATTAAATAAATTGAACTGAACATGCGCAAAATTTGCATCGGTCTTGATATTTCAGAGGACATGGGACTACACTTAGGATTGCAATTGAGATTTTAGTTCAGAATATGATTAGCATTTATTTAGATTTGAAGGTTGGGTTTTATGTTTGACGTAACGTGCAATTGTCACCGTAGCTAATTTCATGAACCAAAAACAAGAAACTGACGATTTTTACAGGATGAAAAAAATTTGCAAACACACCCACCTTTACGCTTATGTGTATAAGATTTTTAAAACAAAAACGTTATTTGAATAAAATACACACCCACCAACCCACTCACACACCCTTTGATATATAAATATATATACAGTGCGTATCAAAAAAAGTTTACACTTTGAAGAAGCCCTGGGAATTAAAAAATATACAAAATGTGGGTAATTTTTTCACATATAATCCTGGGTTTGGGTCTCATCTATGCAATGAAAGTAAAAGGTTTGACAGAATGTTACACTTGAGTGAGCACTGTCCATTTTTCTAAAGCTCGCAGAAATGTGTTTGCGCAGAAATGCTCATTTTCACGCTCTGTCAAGGGGAAAGGGCGAGATCAAATTTAACCTGCGAAACATTTTTCATACATTTCCCTTGCACTTTTAGCCAATTGAATTAAAACGGATACATTCAAGCATTTTGTAACAATTTTGCCACCCAAATTGAAATTTTAACGCTTAGTAAGCACAACCTTTACCCTTTTTGTGCCAGCTGGATCTAATAACATAACTGAATCTGAACAAAAGTTTATATTAGACATCTCCGGCATTTTTCACTATTTTTGTTCATTTAATGTGGGTTTATATTTCATTTTTCATTTAATACTTGTTTCTCCACACTTTTTCCAAGCTTGACAATGATTAACAAAATGAAAATCCAGCCTAAGCCATTTTATGTAAATCACAGCTCAGTGTAAAGCAAATATCGTCACGATGGCCTCGGTGTGTGGGGGAGTGGGGGTGGGTGCAATGCACTATTCGAAGTGTTTCGGGCAAAGAAACACGTTTCAAAAGGTAAAAAATATCTTCAAATGAATTTCACTAGCTAAATTCTACAAAAAATTAAACAAAAAAAAGAATGGAATTCTAGCCTGATGTCGGTTCTTTCTTCAATCAGTAGTAAGCTTTCGATTGTCTGCGACTGCAACGTATTCCTAGTTCACCGGAAGTGGTGACACCGCTCGTTCAGTATCGCGTTCGTATATTGCACCCATCACCCGGGGGGGGGGGGCACTTGTAGGTGACGTAAACTAATTTCCCCAAAGACCACCGTGACAACAATAAACCAGAGTTGTGAGACCATGCGTCCAATATAAAGATGCAAGTAGCAAGGTTCAACCTGCAATTTAATAAGATATAAAATAAAGAGTCATAAATTATCTTGTATACATACATACATTACATGTGAGTCAACTTCTCAGTAGCCTGTTATGTCACATGAATATAAATTGCAGGCATAAATAAAAATCATTCCTTTGTTTCAAACAAATATCAGCTCTTTATCCTTTGCTGTCCCTTTAAATAACCTCATTTGCATAAAGCTATATCAGCTACATCAGTTTTAGCTACTTCATCAGTTTCATTATATCATCAATAAATGACTTTGCATATGCATGTCAGTCTTCAGTTTGGTGCCATTTTGTCTGCTTGAATTCTGAATTTCATCGCTTTCCACGGATTCCAACAAGCACAATTTGTGAATCGGTCTTGTCAATTCTCCTGTGACCACTTTCACCTTTGCTGACCGCACAAGCTTATCCTTGCCGGGGTAGATTTCAACCACTCTGCCCAGCAACCATTTGTTACGAGGCATGTCATCGACGACGAGAACGACGTCATCCACGTCGAGATTTCTTCTTTCTTTGACCCACTTCTGGCGGTGTTGTAATGTTGGCAGATACTCCTTTGTCCATCGCCTCCAAAATACATCAGCCAGGTACTGCACCTGTCTCCACCTTCTGCGTGAGTAGAGATCACTCTGGTCGAATACCCCTGGAGGTAGCTCAGCATTCGGCCTAATCAAAAGGAGGTGATTAGGCGTCAGAGGTTCAGGATCCCTCCGATCTGCAGACACCACAGTCAGCGGGCGCCCGTTGACAATCGCCTCCACCTTGCACATTAGCGTAGTCAGTCCTTCATCGTGGAGACTTTGCTGCATCATGAGAGCACCCAAGACTTTGCGTACAGTTCTTATCTGGCGCTCCCAAGCACCTCCCATATGAGATGCTGTAGGTGGGTTGAATTTCCAGGTGATTTCCCTCTGAAGTAGGAATTGATGAATTTGCCGTTGATTCCAGCATTTGATTCCTTCTCTCAATTCTCTCTCAGCCCCAACAAAGTTACTGCCATTATCTGACCAGATAACCTCTGGTCTTCCTCGTCTCGAGATGAATCTTTCCAGACCATTGATGAACGAGTCTGTGTCCATAGCATGAAGAACTTCAATATGGATGGCTCTCAGAACCAAACATGTAAATATGCATCCATATCTCTTGACGTCCTTTCGTCCCTGTTTTACAGTAAATGGTCCAAAGCAGTCTACCCCCACATTAGTGAATGGAGGCTTATCAGGGGTGATTCTCGAGGCAGATCAGACATCTTCTGCTCCATGGGCTGTGATGATTGCCGTCTGCAAACAAAACATTTGCGTAGTACTTCCTTTACTGCAGAACGTCCTCCAATTATCCAATAGCGTTCTCTCAAGCGTGCTAAGACATGTTCCTGTCCAGAATGTCCAGTGAGTTCATGGAAATGTCTTACAAGCAGCTCAACGACATGATGTTTCTTGGGAAGAATTAGTGGGTGCTTGAATCCTTCATTCAGAGTACTATACTGCAGTCGGCCTCCTACACAAATGAGTCCATTTTCATTCATTTCTGGGTTGAGTTTTGACAAGGAACTTGATTTCATTACCTTTCTATCCTTTGACTTCACTGACTTGTCATTTTCTTTGTTGATTTGGGGCATTCCTTCAAGGCATTCATACTCAGTCTTGAAATGTGTTTTTTGCACATAGTGTGTGACAGCTTCTTCCGCTTTCTTCATATCTGACAAAGACAAAGGGTGATTCATTTGAGATCCTTCAAAATTGACCTTGTGACCTGCTTTCCATCTCAGATAGCTTCTGAGTCTCAGCATATACACTACAGCTTTCCTCAGGCAAAACCATGATGAATATCTTCTTATAAGAGCTTCAATGACATCTTCTGAGTGCGTAGAAGAAAATACTCCTTGAGTTTTACCTTGTTTGACCTCTGGGCCATTGTTCAATTTGTGTCCATGAAGTTCAAGACAACTTGGCCATTCTTCTTCATCAGCATGCAGGAAATCTGGTCCTGTTAGCCATCTGCCATTCAATTCTCTTGGTGTCAGTCCTCGAGTGATGTCATCTGCAGGGTTCAGGTCAGAGCTCACATGTCTCCACTGCTTTGGATTTGATCCCTCTCTTATGGCGGCAATTCTATTAGCGACGAAAGTATGAAATCTCTTATCTTCATTGCTGATGTAATGCAGTACAATGGCACTGTCTGTCCAGAAGACTGATTCCTTGAGCTGAAGATCAAGCTCATGTCTGATCATTCCATCCATCATTACTGCCAAGGTTGCAGCCATGAGTTCTAATCTAGGAAGTGTCACTTTCTTCAGGGGGGGGTAGACGAGATTTAGACCATGCGTGTTAGACCATGCGTGTCCAATATCAAGATGCAAGTAGCAAATAGCAAGGTTCAACCTGCAATTTAATAAGATATAAAATAAAGAGTCATAATTTATCTTGTATACATACATACATTACATGTGAGTCAACTTCTCAGTAGCATGTTATGTCACATGAATATAAATTGAAGGTATAAATAAAAATCATTCCTTTGTATCAAACAAATATCAGCTCTTTATCCTTTGTTGTCCCTTTAAATAACCTCATTTACATAAAGCTATATCAGCTACATCAGTTTCAGTTACTTCATCAGTTTCATTATATCATCAATAAATGCCTTTGCATATGCATATCAGTCTTCAGTTTGGTGTCATTTTGTCTGCTTGAATTCTATAATCTAACCTGATGAAACACTCTTTTAGATTCCATCAGTCATCCTAATAATTTCTATGAAATGTCTCACAATAAGCAAGTCAATAAACTAATGTGTCAACTATTATATTAAATCATCATATCATCTTTAGGTTTGGCAATAAAATATAAAAAAAACACCAGCACAACGCACTGTGTGCACAAAAACAACAACCACAATACATTGTATGCTTAGTGCACACTGGCCTATCTTTACTGACCTCATTAAATATACATGCTGTGATAATTATCATTCATGCACTAAAATGACACATTCTTGACCTAAATTACAACTTATAAACTCATGCTTACACATATCAGGGTTGCCAGTTAAAATTCATGTGTGCCTAAAAAGACAGTCGTCCATATTACATGTATGGTTTTTGAAACCAAAACAGCCTAAAATATGCGTGGCATGAAAAATATCTGGCTAAGCTTTGTTTATCAACATAAATTCAGGCTTTGTTTGCCTAGAAACTGGCATCCTTGACATATGTACTGTGAATATTATATGTCCAGCATTTACAGGCTGGCTCACAAGTGTTCATAAATACTCAGAAATTACGTTTCTGTGCATGTATAAACCTTTCTATATTTACTGTACAACGTACAACTAACACTTTCATTTAGGCACTCTCCCAATAGGCTACATATTACTACGAGCGAACTCACACCTAGTTCTGAAACCTAGAATGAGCTGTAATTTTTTTGTACTCAAATTAATAGTGTTTAAAAACAGCATAATTCATTGTCTCTCATACACATGATAAATGAAACCTCAAATTCAATCAGTAACTCATAATTATTTACTTACAACATTGGCTCATCAAAAATACGACAAAAATAGCGGTGAATCTATGGAATTATGTTTATCAACACACGTGTCAATTCTTGCTGCCCAGATTACACAGCGTCTCCAAGCGACAAGGCCAAAATTGTCACTGAAGATTTCTCGCTTCTGACGTCATTGAACGTCTGAGCAAATCATAGCACTGGATTTGGCATATAATTAGTTAAGCTGAATAAATGAATACTCTGACAATTTACAGCACTCACATTGACGAGTGGATACCATGTGCGACCAAAAAACACGTAAAAAGGATGTCTTTTTCACGATAGGGCACGTTACGTACGTAACGTGATAAGGGTGTCAAAAAACAAAAATGATGAAAAAAGGGTATCTATTTCGCTAGGAAAATTACGTGTTTAGGGTCGAATTTGCGCGGATGATAAAACAAAATTTACATTGTTTTATAAAGGATATCCTTTTTGCCCCGAAACTTCGTGTTTAGAGTCCGATTTGCGCGAGGTGTACAAGCTGGGGTCGTACTAAACCAAATAAGTTAAAGCCGACGACCGAAAGACCCGTAACAATAAACCATTCCTGTAATTGTTTAGGGGTTCATTTCAGAGAATATTTGCCAAGAGTATCGTTTTGTATCCAATACTTGTTAAGGGTTACTTTGTCCACGAAACAATTTCAATTAGTAATGATATAATGGAATCTCTTTTTCTAGAAATTGAAGTTCCAGGCGGTAGGAATGTTATTGTAGGTGTTGTTTACCGCCCTCCCAGCTCTAATGGTAACGATTTCATTGCTCGTTTATCTGACATACTTCGGAACAAAATGTTTAAATATAAAGATTGTTTTATTATGGGAGATTTTAATATAAATATTCTTAAATGTGCCTCTAATGATATTGCGCATGAGTTTATAGAAACATTTTTGTCTGCCTCTTTCTTGCCACTCGTTACCAAACCCACTCGCGTTGCAAATTTATCTAGTACTTTAATTGATAATATTTTTTCCAATGTTGTTCCTCATCCTGATTCATACATTATTCTTTCAGATATAACTGATCATTACCCGATAATGACTTCCTACAAATTATCGCAACCCAACAATATTCACGGCACTCGCCCTCTTCAACGTATAGTTAACGCACGGAATTTATCTAGACTGAATGATAGTTTAGAAAATGTGGACTGGTCTTGTGTTCTTGATTCTACTGATGTTAACTCTTCATATGATAATTTTATTACCTTACTTAATAGGCACATGGATACTTTTCTTCCAAAGCAAAGAAATAACAACAAAAATAATTACAAGAAAACACCTAGACTTCCTTGGATATCAAAATCTTTACTTCGTTCAATAAACCGAAAAAATAATCTATATTATAAATACAAATCCAAACCTACTGAAAGAAATAGAGATAAATTTACATCTTACAAGAACACGTTGACGAGAATAATTCGCTTAGAAAAGAAAAAATATTTTACTAATAAACTAGAATTACATAAACATGATATGCAAAATACTTGGAAAATTCTTAAACAAGCTATGAACATAGCGGATAACAAAATTGATATTACAAAAATATCATCAAATGATATGGTTATTCAGGATTGTGGTAACATAGCAAATATTTTTAATACTCATTTTTCTCCCATAGGCAAAAATTTGGCCAACAATATACCGCCCTCTCGTGGGCATTTCTCTGATTTTCTTGGTCCCTCTAACCCAAACTCGATCTTTTTAAATCCAACGCATATTCACGAAGTCATGGACATTGTTTCTCACTTAGGAAACAAGAAAAGCTCTGGATATGACGATATTAATATTATTGTAGTAAAATCAATTATTCCAATTCATTGCTGTTCCCCTAGTTCATATTTTTAATTTATCTTTAACTAATGGGCAAGTTCCTGATTCTATGAAAATAGCTAAAGTTATCCCATTGTATAAAAAGGGGGACAGGTTGAGTGTTAATAATTATCGTCCAATCTCTTTACTACCGTGTTTTTCAAAAATTTTAGAAAAAATCATATATGTTCGAACTTTCACTTTCTTAAAAGATCATGATATATTCTCAAATTTTCAATTCGGCTTTAGAGAAAAACACAGTACCGTTCATGCTCTCTTGTCATTTATTGAAAAGGTAGCTCATGCCTTAGATAAATCTTCTCATATGGTTGGTATATTCCTAGACTTCTCCAAGGCCTTTGATACAATCAACCACGAAATATTACTTAGCAAACTTTTTCATTACGGCGTACGTGGCAAGGCCTTGGAGTGGTTTAGGAATTACCTTTCCAATCGAAAACAATTTGTTTCACTGAACGACCATTCTTCCAACTTATGTAACATTAATTGCGGTGTGCGACAAGGAAGCCTTTTGGAACCTCTTCTTTTCATAATGTATATTAACGATTTTTGCAGATCATCTGAAATTCTGTCTTTCATAATCTTTGCTGATGACACCAATTTATTTTTTTCTGACAAAGACCCAAATACTCTTGTTCAAACACTCAATCAAGAACTGTCTAAAATACTTGAATGGATTAGGAGTAACAAACTTTCTCTTAATATTGAAAAAACAAAATACATGTTGTATACAGTGCGTATAAAAAAAAACGGGACAGATTTGAAAAGTCTATAAAATTTTTGTTTCAAATAATGATGTCTATATTTTGGTGTTAATAGATGCTCTAAGGTCTTATCTTTGAAATGCAATTCAAAAAAATAAATTTTATTCATGCTTGAGCGAACACGGGATGTTTTTGTTGGGGGTTCAAAAAGAGGCTTGCGCCAGAATTGCAGAATATGTGTAATACAATGATCAGACTTCTTGCTAATCAGGAGACTTCCTCTTGACCTTTTCATTATCTGTGCCACAATTTTCGAATTATGCTGTCAAATTTTATTTACAAAGTTATTTATTTGATTGAATTATTTTGTTTTTTCATTTAAACTTTTCTTACCTTTTAATTTTCCTTCATAAGTGACCGAGAAAAGAAGATTTTTTTGATCAACCCAAGCAAGAAGATTTGAATTATTAATTGGGAAAACTTGTGATTATTCAAATCCTCTTATTTTGTTAAACAAATTATGTTATGTACCTTTAAAAGACATGAATCTATTTTTCAAGGGGTCATTAATTCCTTGACCAAGTTTAATTGCTTGACAGGAAACACAGGAAGGGATTCATGTCTTTCAATGACAATGGTGTATTGAGTCAATTTTGAAGGAGCTAGATATGGCAGATCGGGTAAAATGTATTAAAAAGTTGTGAGCGAGCGAAGTGAGCACGCAAATATTCCCACCTTTTTTTATTACAATATCAAATTTTGAGATAGATTTTGACATAATATTCAGAAAATAATATCATGTTTTACTTTCTATCTTTCCTTTTATTTCCTGTCCAATTTTTTTCTTGGTCATGATTTTTTTAATTGAGGGGGGGGGGGCAACCCGAGCGCCCGCCCATCTGTGTGGCTTTGTTCAAAAGGCACCATAACCTTTGTGGCACATAATGAAAGGATTTGAATTTTAAAAAATCCATGCTCTCTCATAATTCAGTTGAAAAAAAATTTAGCTTGAAGAAGGATTATTGAAAGCTAACAGAGAGCATATTAAAAAGAAAAAACAGAATAATTGAAGCAAATAAATAGATCTGAAAATGAAGTTTGACCGCATGATTTGAAAATTATGGCAAAGATAATGAAAAGGTTAAGAGGAAGTCTGCTAATTAGCAAGAAGTCCGATCACCATATTACTCATATTCTGCAATTCTGGCGCAAGCCACTTTTTGAATCCCCAACAAAAACGTCCCGTGTTCGCTCAAGCATGAACGAAACTAATTTTTTTAATAGCATATGAAAGACAAGATTTTAGAGCACCTATTAACACCAAAATATAGACATCATGATTTGAAACTAAAATTTTATGGACTTTTCAAATCTGTCCCGTTTTTTTTTGATACGCACTGTAGTAACACCTTAACTTCATTACCTAATAGTATTAAGTTTGATAATTTTCAATTGGAATGTGTATCGAATATTAAATTTTTAGGTGTCATTGTAGATAATAAGCTTTCTTGGAAGTGTCATATTGACAGTATTTGCAAAACAATGTCTCGTAATATTGGTGTTATGAATAAATTAAGAATGTTCCTCCCGTCAACTTCCTTACTCACACTCTACTCTTCTTTAGTATTACCATATCTTCACTACGGTCTGCTTATATGGGGAAACACACATCAAACTTTACTTAACAGGATTTTATTGCTGCAAAAGAAAGCACTTCGAATTGTTTTTTCTTCACACGTACGTTCCCACACTGATCCTATTTTTTTCGAAAACAAAATTTTGAAGATCAGTGATCTTTACCTACTCCAGCTTGGCCAATTCATGTACCAATACAATAATAATATGCTTCCTTTTATTTTTCATGACATGTTCTTAAAAAAACTCACACAATTACCCTACTAGAGGTCGCGACGACCTTCATTTGCCCATGCTCAGAACACTGTTCGCCCAAAATACATTTATATATAGGGGCCCAAAATTTTGGAACTCTCTTCACCCTGATATCCAGTCTTCCCCTTCTCTTAATTCATTTAAAAGAAAATTAAAATTTATTTTGTTACAATCTTACAAAACTTCACATTGATTCCTTTTCCTCTATAATTTATTTGTTTATTTATTGTTTACCTGTTTACAGGTTGCCCTCGGTTTTGGTGTCAGATTGACTACACTTCTACCCCCCCCCCCTCTCTCTCTCTCCCTCTCCTTCTATCTTTGACTTTCTCTTTCTCCATTTGGTTTTCGCAGTTTGTGCAGCAATGTTTGTTTATTTTTACTCTTGTTTTGTGTGTTTTATTTTTGTTGTTTTCTTATTTGTGTGTGTCTTCATGTCTTTTTTGTCTTTTGTCTCTGCTCATCTTTTAATTTTAATTCCCTTTATTATAATTATTATTCATATCTTTATTTCATTATCTATTTTGTATAGATATATAGTTATTAGTGTTATACTTTTTTGTTCGTCTTGAGTGGTCCACACTTTACAAGCCTTGCTTTTAAGTGGACCACTCCGTTTTTTCCAACATTTTTGATATATTATCTTCTGTATGAGGTGCATATTCTTTATATTTGGTCATTTGAATATTTATGTCATTTGTATTTTCTGATGCTACATTTTATTTATTGTAATTATTGCTTCTAAATTTTGTTGGAAAAAAAATGAATAAATGAATGAATGAATGAAGGGTAGGGTTTCACACGCCTATACTTGTTAAGGGGTGCATTTTCAGAATATGAAAATTACGTGTTTAGGGTGCTTTTCGAGACCCCGTGGTCGCCCATGGTATCCACTCGTGAATGGAAGTGCCCCCCCCCCCCCCCGGACCCATCACCAATGCAGCACACAACACAATACCGGTATCACGCAATCACTCCACATTCAGCCCCGTGAGGTACGGATCTAGATTCAAGCTAGAGAGCTTACACTGTGACGGGTACAAGAGAATAAGGTAAGACCATGGACATGATGGAGCTTTATGGTAAGACCTTTTCCCTGTGTGAAGTGTATGCGAGCTAGTGAGTGCATATGTATGACTTTTGGTGTTTCGGCCCCTCCGCAATACACCTGTCAGGATTCATTTTTTAGATACTGTATTGTAAACAGAATGCTTATGTGTAAAGTACACATAAGTATAAAATAATTTGTTTCATTTGTATAATTCAAGACTTTGTATTTGCAGTGGTCGAACCCTTGATTCGTTGACGATGCTATCGCTATGTAGGTGACTTTCAAACTGCATGTAGATTTGTCCTCCTTGAGAACTCAAGAAGGGTGAGTTAATGTTATATGATCACAGACAATTTATAACAAAATATATAGTATTGATATTTTGGGATAATTGTCGTGTTTATTTTCTTGTTTATGTAATGTATAAAATCAGATATCATACATCATTCTTTTTGTATTGTTGGACAATGTATGTTTATTTATTTATTTGTTAGAACATATTTACTCAGGTACAAAAGATCAGTATAAAACTGTTTTTCATCAATGACCTGATGAAAACATAAAGAATAACATAAATCATCACATCATACATGAAAATAAAGTCAAAATCTAAATCAAAGATAACAATACTTAGTAACATAAATAAACAAATATTGTTACTTAAATGATAATATTAATCAAGCTAAAATATTTTGAATTATTAAAAAGGAACAGTAACTAATTTTAATACTACTAATTGTATAATTTATTCGCTGATAAAAACAATGAACAATGAAATAATTCTGGCACAATAGAAAATCGAGTGAAAAAAAATGGCAATCAGTTATAAATGTATGTCTAACTATAAGATATCAAAGGGTTAGGATCATTACAAATAAAAGCAAAGGCAATGTAACATCAATATTATGTTGAAGGATTATTAGAAATATAAGATGACCCAAAATTGCAGGTCATAAAATGTTACTAATTGTGTTAATGCTATATTTCATATGAACATGGTAAAACTAGGTGACTAATTTAATGTATCATGCCAATTTATTTAAAGAATAATCATGCAATTTATTTGGTTGACACTTTAATAATCTTAAACACACTGAGTTTTGAATAGTTTAAGAATGCAATGGCTCGTCATTGTTTGTGCTGATGATGTAAAAAAAAAGATATACATGTACTCATCATTTTTTTTCTTGTTTTTTGTTTCTTTCAAAGGGTTGATCTAACCTAAAAATAAATACCACATAAACTTTTAAATGACTGTGTCACGTGTCATTTATACCTGCCGTTACATTTTCCTTAAAATTATGATAATTGTAGTTGAAGTAGTAGTATCATAATGATTATTATCATTTTCATCATCATCTTATCTGTTGTATTCAATGTATCTACAGTTAATCTGTAACCCCCTATTTCTGTTTGGGCAGACATGTGATCTGCATCTCCTTGAGACCCTGTATCCATATTGCAAATATTACACCCATAAGCCCAACTCCCTTCTCTCTCTCCCTACATACATACACACCCACTCACGCACACATTCGACCTCTTCCACACTTAAATAATACGATCCACCGTGCTTCCTTTAGTAAAACGACTGCATGTTAGACTACGTCCAGATTTTAGTTGCAAAAGGGGTTAGGTCCACTTTGAACCATTACGAGAAAAATCATGCTTTTTACTCTCACTTATTGCGATGTTTTTATGAGAAACTAAATTGTAATGATGTACTACCCTATCATGTGATTATAAAATTTGGTATAAAAGAAATCTACCTGTCTTCAATCTTTAACATTAAAAAAAATTATCATTGTGGACCTAGCCCCTTTTGCAAGCAAACTGAAATGAATGTAATCTCTTCTGATTAAAAAAGGATTTTTCGTTTTATTTGTATTTCAAATTTTCTTTGGTATCATCAGAATGACTAAGAATTTAGAGGTTAAGAGACAGAAAACAATAAAATTTATGAAAAATGGACCTAATCCCTTTTGAGAAACGAGCTCTTCATTATAGTTCGGTTGCAAAAGCGGACCTCCAAGGAAATCTTTTTTTCATTCTCCCATATTGCAATATTCATGAATTTACATGATACCCTACCTTGAGAACATAAATTGGGTAAACGAGAAATCTACATGTCTTCATATTTCAAAGATATTCTTTTCCATCAAAATTCATGTGTGGACCTAGCCCCTTTTGCAACTAAACTCAAATGAGCTAACCCCTTTTGAAAAAACAAGCTATTTTCTTTGCCATGTTAGTTCACTTTTTACTAGTATTAGGAATTTGAAATTTTCTTTGGTATCATCTTTTAGAGCTACTGAAAACGTATAAATTGAGACATAAAAATCAAATTTCATGAAAGATGGACATAACCCCTTTTGCAAGTGAGCTCTTCATTTGTCATTATACAACGACTTTAATGACAGAAAGTTAAAAGTATAGAATGATAACATTAGGAGAGGTCATTATGATACATTATTACAGTCCAATGATACAAGAAAGACAATATCTTACGATATACACATGTAATTGACTATTCAACTATTTAAAATTATTCTGAAGTATTCTTCCCATTATTAGTTTTCTCCTTATAATTCAATAACAGTTATAGAGTTTCGAGCTAGTGTTCGTAGATCACATACAAAAAAAATAAATTAAAACATAATATCTCGCGATAGTTATCATAGTTTCAATTTCGACAGCACATGCCTAAACAACTGAATGACAGTGCAACTTAAAAGTTATCGAATGATATTCATAATTTGAACAATATCTATAACGCTTGAATGTTGTACCTTGTTCGTGTTTGCTTTAACATGATCCAGAATATTTATCAGAATTGTTTGCCCTTTGGCATAATCTTAATTTTCTTCCAGTTTGGATTTGGTAAGTTCAAAATCAATCACTATCGATCATTGCTCTTGGATTGTTTTCTCTCACACACCCCTCCCCCTCTCTCTCTCTCTCGCACACTCACGCACACACACACAAGCACATACATTCCTTCTCTATAATAAGCTTTTATGGCTCTCATTTTCCTCTCGGCCCTCTTATCTTCTATTGCCTCCTCTTCTATATAGTTCTTCTCTATCCATCCCCTAATTCCTATCTTCGCTTGTCTTCTCTCCTGTTTTAGCTCTTTTCTAAATCCACCCTCTCGATGTTTTGTATTCTCTTCTGTTTTAGCTCTCTTTTTTTATTCCCGGGAAGAGTGAGCGACAACCTTTTGATATATTGGGAATATTCAAGCACTAGGCGTATTTCTATTTCAAGCTCCTACTCGCCTCTACTAAATCGAAGGCAGTGGCGTACAGATGCCCCCCTCCCCTACTTTTTTACGACCAATAACAAAGGGAAAAGAGAAAAAAGGATAGAGAGCATAGTAAAGTATGATATTTTGGATTTTTTGTAATAAAAAGGCGAAATTTTTGCTTGCCCGCTTCACTTGCTAGCAACCTTTCATAGATTTTGCCTGTTACGCCACCGATTGAAGGGTAAAAAGTCAACGTAGGCTCAATGCTGTACGTCTGGTGGACAGTGTTTTGAAGGAGCAGTGGTGGAAGTAAGTTTATTGGAGGGGTCTTGAAAAAGAACAGTTACACAACTTTGGTTACGTTGGGAACTGGCTAGGTTCGAAAGTTGGTCGGTATGCAAATGAGGAGACTGATGACATCATCCATTCACTATTTTTTTGTATTTTATTACATGAAATATGAAATATTCAAATTTTCTTTCCATCGTCAAGTGAGACAACGATTAAATCCTCCCTGAACATGTGGAATTATGATTGTTTAATGATATAAGGTTCAGTCAAGTTGGTCCTTATTGTCAAATCTGTAAAAAAAAAATAGTGTAATTCAAACAATGAAAAAACAAGAGAAATAGTGAGTGAGGAACATCACCGTCTGTCTCATTTGCACGTTACAGAACTATTCATATCACTGTTTTGTGAAAAATAAGTAAAACTTTAAAATGTCATAGCTTAAAATCCGATTTTCAGGAAATTTTCAGTTTTATGCTATTTTGATTTTCTCTATTTATTCAAATCAACGATTTTCTGAGGTGAACTTGACCTGTGAAAACGTGTTTGCTGGATATTTGTTGGACAGTCAACAATAGGGTTGAAACGTTGGTGGTCGGGAGACGACAGAACACCATAGAGCTTACCGCTGCTCGTTCTATATTACCACACTCCATTCGACCATTTTCGAACGTGCCATTTTCAAATTTTCAACTAAACACTTTAAAACAACTTAGTCCAACAATTTTCAATGAATATTGTTTACAACACTGTGCAATCCTCACGTGTTCAATCTTACAGTTTCCCAAATTAACTACTATACGTACGTCCTTCCTTCTATTTCTGTTTTTATATAACATTCTTCCAGTATACCAGTTTCAAACGTTACCCCCAACGATGAAAAAGCGTTGTTTTCCAACTTCCTATCATTTTCGATTTTTCAACCCATTTGTTTTTATAGTACGGTGGTCGGTGGATCATTTAAAATTGATCCACCGTACCCAGGGATACATGACAAGGATGTAGAATTGTTGGAGATGAAAGGAAAATGGTTCTTTACCAGAGGTCCAGTGGTTAGACCATTAGACTCATAATCGGAAGGTTGTGAGTTCGTATCCCCACTCTACCATTGTCTCCACTTTGATAAATAATAATAATATGCAACATGTATATAGCGCTTGATACAAATGTTTCTAATCGCTGCATACTATTACCCTGGCTTAGCACGGCTACCCTGATCGGGCGCATCGAGCATTCAAGGAATTCCGTCCTACCTAGTACCTATTTACTACACCTGGGTCGAGAGTGGCAAATGTAGATAAACGTCTTGCCAAAGGACGCTAGTGCTGCGGTGGGATTTGAACCCGGACCTTATGGTTCAAAGTCCGGAGACTTATTCACTGAGCCACAACACCTCTACAAAAAAAAGATAAAAAGGCCCGAGAGTACTATCTGTCGTCTACAAGGTCAGCCACTATGACTACTAGACGTAAAATGTTTTCTTGGTAATTGGTTATATACCACCTTGGCGTTTACCAGCAAAAATGCTATTCTGCCGAGTGCCTACGAGAGTTACCATAAACAGAAACAGAAATAGGGTATATAGACTAATTTTGTTTAAGTCATGTAGGCCTACTTTACCTGGAAATCAATTATTACAATATGTCAGTGTTTTACTTTTTTTGAATATGATAATTTTCTATGTTATGTTTGTATGTTCAATATCATTTAAAAATGCAAATTCCCATTTATTTATTTATTCATTAATTAATTGATTCATTTATTTTGTTTATTTATTTATTTTTAAATCCAATATCCATAATTTATTGTTCGAAATAGACATGAAATGAAATACTCCGAAAATTTGCTTTGCCCAATTGATCGTGGGCCCGGCAGCCGCTGTGCAGCGCCAGATCGACGAGGCTCTATCTCTTTAATCGTTGAACGCCAAACAGGGTAGTAGCAACTCCCATCTTTTAACGTCTTTTGGTCTGACGCGGCCGGGGTTTGAACCCCCGACCTCCCGGTTGTGAGACGGACGCTCTACCAACTGAGCCAACACACCGGTTATACCTTACCTTACCGCAAATACTGGAAGAATGCTGAATTAGCAGTCGAGCTTCCAGGTCTATCTTCTAATTTTGTCATCTTCCTTCATGCTTCAATAAATTAAGGAGGCAGTGGGGCAAGTTGGTGAAAATTGACTTCTCATATCTAATTAAGAGTAGTGGGAATCATAATGCTTATCTTGCCAGTGTCGGTCTAGCCTGATTTTGAAGGTGTCTACTGTGGGAGCTTCAACTACCTCAGCTGGGAGAGAGTTCCAATCATTGACTACTCGGTGACTAAAAGCTTGCTTTCTCACATTTGTTCTGCATCTTGGCTTTACAAGTTTGTACCTATGACCTCTTGTAGTACTGTCAGCTAGTTGAAAAAAGTGGTCTGAGTTAAGCCTGTTGACTTCATGAGTGATCTTATACACTTGAATCATGTCTCCTCTCTTTCTTCTGTACTCCAAGTATGGTAATTTCAGGTGTTAAGCCTTTCCTTGTATGGAAGATGTTTGATCCTGGAGATTACTTTTGTTGCTCTCTTCTGAACCCTCTCGACAGCCTTAGCATCAGCAATAAAAACTGTGGTGACCAGATGACATTTCCATATTCCAGGAGTGGCCTCACTAACCCTTTAAATAGTTTGGGGATAGTGGTCGAATCAAGACACTGGAAAGTACGCCTTATGCTGATAAGTGCCCTGTTGCCTTATTGACAGCATTTGACATTTGCTTGTGGAATTTTAGATCGTCGTCAATGATGATCCCTAAATCCTTTTCTTCTCTAACTGCATTCAGTGCTGTACTTCCGATGTTGTAGTGCTCTATTTGGTCACCTGATCCAAGATGCAAAACACTGCACTTGTCAGTGTTGAATTGAAGTTGCCACTTTGAGGACCAGTCCATCAGTGAGTGCAAACTTGCTTGGAAAAGTTCACATTGATTTGGAGAGGAGAAAGAAGAAAAGGCCTTAGTGTCATCTGTATAGATCCTTACAGTGGATTCCATAACAGGAAGATCATTGATGTACAACACAAACAATGTCGGACCGAGCACGCTACCCTGGGGCACCGCACTCTTTACTGTGCACCAGTGAGATCTGGCATTGTTTACTATTACCCGGCCTTGGTTCGGCCACTGAGAAAATCAGCAAATCCAAGTTTTGAAGCTCCCTTGGATGTTGTACGCATCTAAATTGCCACAAGACATTGATGGGGTACACTGTCAAAGGCCTTTCTAAAGTCTAGGTAGACAACATCAACCTTTTCACCTTGAACCAGTAAGGACGTCCAGTCCTCTAGTGTCTGGAGCAGCTGTGTAACAGTTGATTTTCCTGGGACAAATCAATGTTGGGAATCGCTGATTAGTTCATTCTCCATCAGATGATCGACGATTTTGTCTCTGATCAGCGACTCCATGATCTTACAAGGTACTGAAGTCAAACTTATCGGTCGATAATTAGTGGCTTCAGTCTTGTTTCCCTTCTTGTGAACTGGAACAACGTGACATGCTTTCCATGCTGAAGGAAGCTTGCCTTCTTTGAATGATTTAGTGTAGATGATGGCCAATGGTGTACACACTGAAAGTGCCGTTTTCCGTAAAATGCAAGGATGGATACCATCCGGTCCAGCACTCTTGAATTTGGAAAGCAGATCAAGTTTGCGATGTACATCCTCCGGGGTTATGTCAAGAGCAGATAAGCATCCAGCTGACTGTCTGCGTTCAAGCTGTGGGATGGAAGAAGTGTCCTCTTCAGTAAATGTTGTCTCAAAGAAAGCATTCTGGATTTCGGCTTTCTCTTCATCTGTTGAAGTGAAGGTACCATCTGTCTTTCTGAGATCAGGAAGCCCCTTTCTGGTCTTTAGATTATCAGATGCATATCTCCAGAATGCTTTTGGATCCTTGTTGACATTCTTCGCAAGGTCCTTTTCAAAGTTACTTCGCAGTTCTCTCGTGAGGCATTGAAGAGGCTTTGCTATTCTCCTAGCTCTAGCAATGTCAGTTGGGTGTTTAGTGACTTGGGCTTGTTGCCATGCACGATGCTTTTATCCATGCAGTCTGAGAGCTTAATTGTTCATCTATCTATTCTTTTTCTTACGTCGCCGTGATGAAGAACACGGTATGTGTTTCTTCATAATGTCTGTCAAGATTGTATGGAAGAATGACCACGACTGTTCAGTATCCATGTCCTTCATTGACTGTTCCCAATCAACTTTATCAAGCTCCTCACATATGTCATTGTATTGTCCAAGACTGAACTGTAATTTTGGAAACTGTGCTTCTCTTTCTGGAGCTGAGAGGGTAATGGTCAAAATAAGCCCATGATGGTCACTCAATCCAAGAGGAGGCAGTGAATCAATATCATCAATCAAATGGTCATTATTAGTTAACACCAAATCCAGAGTGCTGTCAGTTTGTCCTACCCTATGGGAAATGGGAAATGGACATGCTGGTGTAGGAAGCAGTCAGCTATAGTGTCTATGAATTCTATATCTGTGTTGCTTCTTCCAGTGTGGGATTCCCAGTCTATGTGAGGATAGTTGAAATCCCCTGCAATCAAAAGGTGGGCTGAGTTCTTATTGGGGATTTCAAGCATGAGATCGGGTAGCTGGTTGTGATTGCTGACAGATGGATTTCTGTATATGAAAATCCATGAAAATGAAAATCCATATTTTATTGTTCGAAATAGACATGAAAATGAAATACTACGAAAATTTGCTTTGCCCAATTGATCGTGGGCCCGGCAGCTACTGTGCAGCGCCAGGTCGACGAGGTTATCCTTTTAATCGTTGAACGCCAAACAGGGTAGCAGGAACTCCCATCTTTTAACGTAACGTCTTTTGGTCTGACGCGGCCGGGGTTTGAACCCCCGACCTCCCGGTTATGAGGCGGACGCTCTACCAACTGAGCCAACACACCACTATACATCCAGCAAGAAGTTTCTTTGAACCAGACAACCGCAGAGTTATCCAAACAGACACCTCAAATCCTGTTTGGATATCACAGTCTCGTATGAGATGGCGTAGTTCATGAGAAACATAAATAGCGACACCCCTCTTTCCGTTTGGGAGATTGGATTGTATGTCATATCCATCTAAGTGTAAGTCCTGTTCATGAAAATGATTCTTGGCATTCTTTGGGCAGATCTCAGTCAGAAAGACGAAGTCTACTTTGTGTACTTCAAGAAGCATTAGCAGTTCATTCCGCTTATTGAAAAGGGAATCACTATTTGTGTAGTACGCGTTCAGTGTACCTCTTTTCCTGTTATTTGGCATTGTTTGTTCTTGTTGAGTTTCATTTTCAGAGTTTACCTGCCACTCATCATCATCAGAAGTTGAGGTCAAGGTGGAGCAGTCACTGTCACCAACACTTGTGATACATGTAGATGTCACAGTTTCATCCATATCTCCAGTAGCATCCCCGGCATATTTATCAAATTCATTATCCATGGTGAATGAGGCAATGTTTTTGCTTACAGTGGATTTCCTAGTACATAATCTTGTAGCACCTTTGTTCCCATCTGTGGCGAGTAGTTCCCAATACTTCCATTCTGCTATTGTATTCATGTGACGTCCTTCTCCTGTCAACTTCAATATCACTTTCATTCCTCTCAGTGTTTAATCCAATGTTACCATCTCTAGCTACATTATTTACTGCACATCCATCATCTTCATCAATTATATTAACAACTGATTCATCGTCCATTAAGTAATAATACATTCCATGTTCATCATCAAAATCATCAGTTTCATTAGAGTTACTAACATCTTCACTGCTGTTGTAGAGTGGTGTAAGGTCTAGTCACAGCTCCATAATTTTTTCAGTATCTGCGGAATTCTGAGCCTTGGGATCAACTGAACCTTCCTCATTGAGGTTAGAATTTCTAACTGTTTTCAACTGCTCACTCTGCTTCTCTTCTGAGGGATCAGTGTCACGGTCAAAATCTGTAGCTATATTCAACTGCCGCTGCTCATTATCAAGTGGTAAGTTAACTGAATCCATGTTGCCATTTAGTTCAGTTTCATTTAGGATTGTATGTCCTTTTCCAGTCTGTGGGGTAGTAGCAGTGACCCCTACATTGCCTGTCTGCACCTTGGGACTAGAGTTCACCTAACTTCGCTTCAAAATCCTAGGGATGTCTGACATCTGCCGTTCATCAGATATGTATACTTTCATTTAATGTTGGGAAATTGGGAAATCAGCATACTCATCTCCCTTTCTGCTAGGTTTGGTCAGGTGTTTGTGTGACCGTATGTCATCATTGCTTGATATGCCAATAACTTCAACATCAGATCGCTTTGCTTGAGGGCTTTGTGTCTTTGCGCTATATGAGTTAGTCCATGGCTTGCTGGATCTGTGAGCATTTCCCAAATTCACAATTCTACCTCCACGAATTATACATCTCTGACCATGGCCCTTCGCATTTTTAGTTCATCCCGCATCAGTTTGTGTATTTTTCTTTCAGAGGGTGTTCGGTCAGGGTCAATAAATATATTCTTGTAGAACCCTTGATGTCTCAGCATTTTAGTTTTGTACAGAATCTCATCTCTAGGAACATCAAGTTGAACTAGGAGAATCCTCGGGATGTTATTATCACGACGCTTGTATCCAAGTCTGGTTCCTTTCACAATGTTTGTGTTCTTGATCTGCAGAACAGTCAGAATTTTTGACACAAAATTAATATCGTCATCTTGTCTCTAACCAAATGTCTCTGATTTGCTCTCTTCTACATTATGGATGATGATATTATTTCTTATATCCTGGTCTCTGTACTCTTCGAGAACTGGTATTGCATCTGGAATCGTACCTTGAGAAAATTTTCCCTTTTTCCTGTCTTTTGATCATCAACTACTGACGCATTTTTAGTATAGGAGGCATTTTCTATACAAGAGATAGGTGATTTGTCTATAATACGGTGTAGATCTGCCTTTAGCTGTTTATTGTCAATTTCTAGCCTAGCTATTTTTGCATCAATCCTTTGCATCATATCCATGACAGGGTCGAAATTCTCAGTCTGTGTACCAGTGACAGAGTTGAAGTGATCTGTCTGTGTCCCAGAGACGGAGTTGAAGTGGTCGGTCTGTGTACCATAGACAGACTTGAACTGATCTGTTTGAGTTCCAGAGACAGAGTAAGCATTCCTTTGATAGGATGGTGTGGTTTCATCTACCGTACATGGAGTAGCTGGTGCACGTAACTTCAATTTTGCCTGCAGATCACATGCCATGCAGAAAGAATGAATGAATGGTACTGCATTTTCCAATATCCTTGATTGTTTTGGTTTCAAGAGATGCACATTGTGGGCATAACCAATTCTAACATAGTTCACACTCGACTAGAGACGTTGTGCGGGTCCGCTGACAACCGTCACAATGCAGGTCAATATCAGTCGATAGGAAATCTGATGATATGCTTATCTCGATACATCTTTCTTCCTTCCTCTTTTACCCTTTGTAGGAGCACTGCCACTGGTACTGTTTTTACTCTTTACGGCAGTGATATGCCGATGCTGACTACCAATTATATAATTTCCTGAGCAGAAAATTTGGGAGTTGCTGTTGTTAAAGCTTAGCGGGACATTACTTTTGACTTGTCGCTTTGAATTTTGACTTGCTAATAGAGTTACATTTTCGCCATTCAAGCTTGGTAGGTTAGCCTTTTCTGAAGTTTTCCCACGTTTATTTCTCTGTGAAGCTTGATGTGGGTTGTGCTGCTAGACATTATACTACTTGCAGAGTTTAATGATTGGTAAAAATGCAGCACAATTAATGATACTGATACTAGAGGCAACTACAATAATGGCTATAGGTAAGATCCTTGTCAGTTGATAATATTCAAACTCTTTCAGCCAACAGTCCTTCACAGACACAGTGATGGTTAATTCCTGCTCTTCTACAGTCCAGAGATGTAATAAGGTATGTGTCCTTAGTAGACTATTAATAGGTAGGCTTTGTGAAGTTGGCTGAATTCAGAAAATCCACATCATACACATTATTACAAATGATCAAGAAATAGTGCAATCAAAACTCATCAATTGACAACCTCAAGTTCTTCAATTTGGCGTAAAATATTTATAAATGGCAATTAATCACAAGGATAGTTATACTTGCAAGACTGTACTTGGTAGAGATGTCTATGTGCTACACAACCTCTTGTTGACATGTCTCACTAGAAATCCAGCATGTGGGACCAGAGCCAGGCAGAGGACATACAGATGCAGGGAGACTCAAAATTCAGCATCAAAATATAATTTTTTAATGTAAAAAATATCTCACCAAAATCAACAATCTGATTAGCAGAATGAATGCAAAAAAAAAAAACAGACGGCCGGATCAAAGAGATTTAAATGGATTTTCAGACACAGAAGTAACCTCCATTCTTGCCCCACTCTCTCCAATCTCAAGAAGCTCCGTATTTATTTATTAGTCCAACAATTTTCAATGAATGTTGTTTACAACGCTGTGCAATCATCACGTGTTCAATCTTACAGTTTCCCAAATTAACTACTATACGTACGTCCTTCCTTCTATTTCTGTTTTTATATAACATTCTTCCAATATCAGTTTCAAACGTTCCCCCAACGATGACAAAGCGTTGTTTACCAACTTCCAATCATTTTCGAATTTTCAACCCATTTTTTTATACAGTGCGTATCAAAAAAATTTACACTTAGAAAAAAATCCTGTAAAATTATGTATTTGTAATATCCTGACGATTTTTCCACATTTTAACATTGGTACAGATCCATTTAAGCAAATGACGATTTGACTTGTCGAAAAATATTTCCGCTTGAGGGAGCACCACTTACTTTTGAAAAGTTGGTGAAAAATGATTTGCGCAGAACTTTGAAATAGTTATGCGAATAAAAGTAGACCTTAATCATGAAGAACACGTGGAATTTAGCTATTAAAATTGATTTGAAGATATCTTTTACCTTTTTAAACTTGCTTCCTCGCCAAAACACTTCAAAGAGTGCATTGCGCCCCACCCCACTCCCCCACACACCGAGTCCATCTTGACGATATTTGCTTTACACTGAGATGTGATTTACATGAAATGGCTTAGGCTTGATTTTCATTTTGTTAATCATTGCCAAGCTTGGGAAAAGTGTGGAGAAACAAGTATTAAATGAAAAATGAAATGTAAAGCCACTTTAAATTATAAAAAAACTTAGTGAAAAATGCTGGAGATGGCTGATATAAAATTTTATTCAGATTCAGGTATGTCCTCAGATCCAGCTGGCACAAAAAGGGTAAAGCAGTCAGGGAAACTCCCGGTTTTCCGAGATCGTTTGAAAAGTCCATTTTTCGAGATAGTTGCGTTCTAGTCAGGCAGCATATGTCATTTACTTCGACAAATTGGCTAAGTCTGATTTTTCACTTTTATGTGATTGGTGACATCACAAGGAACAACTTCCAACTTGGTGGCAAATTTTTAATGGTCATCTTGACCATGTTGGGGGTCAAAATAAGGTCAATGGGGGTCATTTTTTTAAATTGCCCCAATTCTCTCAAATGACACATCAAATTGTTTGTCTTGTTATACTGAACAAAAAAGTGTACACAATTATATACTCTTGACCTCCCGTTAAAAAGTTATGACCAGAAATGTCAAAGGTCAACGAACTTTTGTTAAATGGCAAATTACACCGAAGGTCTTAAGAAAGTTCATTTATTCCTTGTTTTTATGCATGTGTGTACTTTTTTATTTTCGATTTTGATAAGTCCATCGTCAGAAGTCCTTATCCAGAAGATATAAAGGGTCAAGACAAGGTCAGGGAAAGGTCAAAAGGTCAACAAACTTTCATTGGAGGCCAAAAATACACGTCTAATAGCGGTTAGAAGTTTAGAAATCTTATTTTTCGTGGGTTCTTTATTTTGAGTCTATATCTCAGAAGATATTTTATATATAAAGGGGTCAAATATGCTTATTTAGGAACATAGATCAACAGAGATAGACGTCGAATACATTCAGTGTGGTATGGTACTGCAGGAATACTTTGAAACCACTTGACAAACCCTATAATGCCCTTAAAAGTCGTATCATCTTCATGATGTACTTATAAATGCAACCAGCTCTTTCCGAGTTTCTTGATTTTCTTGATTTAGGAATTCAATTCAAGTTCAATTCATTGTCAATTTACTAGTCTTTGATATGTAAAGATACATTTAGTCCGTTTGCTTTGTACATAATATTTTAATCAACAGAAAGTATTGTAATGTATTGGGGTATATAATTATGTGCACTACATGTATGTTAACAGACACATCGCTTGATCAGTGCTCCCAGCTCCTAAAAAAGATGCCTAACATCTTATTTGGATTAACTTACGAATAAGATGAGGTAAGGAATGAGGATGATATGATAAGTTGGACTCAAATTGCTATTAATTCTAATGTGTGACTGTTATTTATTTCTGACAAAGAGGCAACATCGTTCATGCATGCTCATTTTAGTCAGTCATTGGTGTCCATCATGCTGATGTGATATGTTCTGACCATTACTCGATCTCTGGAGCCAACGACTACACATTCCTGATTATGTGCTGACATTAACACGGCTTGTACTATTTTATCAAGTGTGTTTTTCCAGAGCATACAACATGAAACTAAATTTAATACCAGATGCGGTTTTGTTTTTGTTCTTTTGTCGTTCTTGTTTTTTCCTACTTGCTGAATTACCTGGATGTTACTTAAAAGAATAATTATATAATTGAAGTAAACCACGGCCATACCGCAGCGGGAAGGGGGGGGGGGCAGCTGCCCCCAGAAATTGTGAAGACTTGCATTTTTACAAAAAATAAATATAATTGACCAAAAGTATGCACGAAATCCTTATAAATTTTCACTTTACAAAATGCAAAAGGGCCCAATGATAAGCTTAGAACAGCACATGAACCATAAATGTGTAGTCCTTCTCGACTCCAGAGATCGAGTAATGGTCAGAATATATCACATCAGCATAATGGACATCCATGATTACAATGAGCATGCCTACACGATGTTGCTTCTTTGTCAGAAATAATATAACCGTCATACATTAGAATTAATTGAGGAGCAATTGGAGCCCAACTTATCACCCTCAATCGTAACCTCATTATCTTATTTGCAAGATAATCCAAATGAAAATATTAGGCATCTTTCTTAGAAGCTGGGAGCACTGATCAATCGATGTGTTTATTCTGTTAACATAGTATTATACTTGTACCCCAATACATTACAATAATTTCTGGTAATTAAGATATTCTGACAAAGCAAATGAAGGAAATACTTCTTTACATATCAAAGATGAGTAAATTGAAAATGAACTGAACTTGAATTGAATTCCTAAATAAAAAAAAACTCCCTGGTTGCACAAGGGTTTGTCAAGTCTTTTCAAGGTATTCTCGCAATACCACACTGAATGCATACGACGTCTATCTCTGTTTATCTATTTTTTTTCCTAAATAAGCACATTTGACCCCTTCATATATAAAATGTCTTCTTAGATATAGACTCAAAATAAAGAACCCACAAAAAATAAGACTTCTAAACTTCTAACCTCTATTAGACGTGTATTCTGGCTTCCAATCAAGGTTTGTTGACCTTTTGACCTTTCCCTGACCTTGTCTTGACCCTTTATATCTTCTGGATAAGGACTTCTGACGATGGACTTATCAAAATCGAAAATAAAAAAATTACACATGCATAAAAACACGGAAAAAATGAGCTTTCTTAACACCTTCAGTGTAATTTGCCATTTAACGAAAGTTCGTTGACCTTTGACATTTCCGGTCATAACTTTTAAACGGGGGGTCAAGAGTATATGGTTGTGTACACTTTTTTGTTCAGTATAAGAAGACAAACAATTTGATGGGTCATTTGACAGAATTGGGGCAATATAAAAAATTGACCCCTATTGACCTTATTTTGACCCCTAACATGGTCAAGATGACCATTAGAAATTTGTCACCAAGTTGAAAGTTGTTTCTTGTGATGTAACTAATCACATAAAAGTGAAAAATCAGACTTAGCCAATTTTTCGAAGTAGCCGGTAAATCATGACATATGCTGCCTGACTATTCACCGAAGCGTGAATCACCGCTGAAAACCTTCGCAATGTGTAGTCTTTCTCGGCTGTTTTCAGACCCTTATGTATGTGTGCGAAACACTCGGTAAGAGCGGTGAAAATGTGTACGCGTGTATACAACCAAGGAGATATCACCTCTAACAGCATGTGCCTCTCTCTCCCCCTCTCTCTTTTTCTCTCTCTTATTTGTCAAGCATTCGATTTGATTTTCGTTCATCACTTACCCTTAATCCGGACGTTAAATGTGCCGTAATTAGACCATATTTTTGGATCCACCGTCATGTATATCCGTAATATCCAACATTCATGTTAATTCCACCTGAGCATTCATCTTCAGCTTATCTGCTGCACAATCCATAATCAATACATTATAATATTATTTCCACTACTAGTGCCGGCGGAAGTCATGGAAATTATTAAGTCGATATGCAATTTCAAAACATGCCGAATACAGGTCTGTCCTAAAACAATCATTGGCTGGTTGACGAAGCCAACGAATTGGAAAAAAGTATACTGTATTCACCTTCAAAACAAACATACTGCAAAGTATTGGGGCTAGCGGTCACCAAATCAAGTGCATTATAAAAGTCTGCCTGTCAGCTCGATCCATGTCCAAACTTCCCTCAAACGTCCAGCCCAGATGAGTTAAAAGCAATATCATGATGTCATTATGATCATGACCATTCTCCATTCGACATGATCCATGCTAGCAGTGAACAGGTGTGAGATCAATGGTTTAGATTATGAACATTATCGAGAACTGCATGTCCATTTTCCATAGCACTAAACCGCCGGAGAGCTGGTTAGAGGTTATTACCATAGGAACGAATATATGATCCAAGTCTTTCTTATCATATATTACGTAATGCCGTACCCAAAATAACTTTCAGCATGATCATGGAAGGTCCATGGTAGTACCATAGCTCTATGCACACTTTGTACACGCAGTACACACACACACACCACACGTTCGGCTACAACATGCAGCGGAGTATCGCGGCACAAAGGCTGAACGCAGAGACTAACCTCCTCTTACGAGAACTTTTGCTTGCATTTTTTCAGCATAAATGTGTCTTCTTTCTTCAATAGCGTCTAAGCACCACGGTGGCGAATTCTATTTTTTGGAATATAGATGAGAAATTTAGTTTTCTTTAACATATTTGAAAATAAAAATCCGCCACCGTGGTGCTTTTTTTATATGAATTTTTTAGTGAGGGTATGTAAAAAAAAAACATTCACTTTGTACAGGAAAGCTATTCGGTGAGATCCTAAAAGATTACGTCATGCGACCACAAATCCCTGTTATTCGAGATTCTGTCGCTCTCGCAAAAGCGGGAGTTTCCTTGACTGGTAAAGGTTGTGCTTACTAAGTGTTAAAATTTCAAATTTGGGCGGCAAAATTGTTACAAAATGCTTGAATGTATCTGTTTTTTTTTTCAATTGGCTAAAAGTGCTAGGGTAATTTATGAGAAATGCTTCGCAGGGTAAGTTTGATTTCGCCCTTTCCCCTTGACACAGCGTGAAAACAAGCATTTGTGCACAAACAGATTTCTGCGAGCTTTACAAAAATGGACAGTGCTCACTCAAGAGTAACATTCTGTCAAAACTTTTACTTTCATTTGATAGATGAGACCAAACCCATAATTATATGTGAAAAAATTACCCACATGTTGTATATTTTTGAATTCCCAGGGCTTTTTCAAAGTGTAAACTTTTTTTGATACACACTGTAGTCCGGTGGATCATTCAAAATTGATCCACCGTACCCTGGGATATATGACAAGGATTTAGAATTGTTGGAGATGATAGGAAAATGGTTCTTTACAAGAGGTCCAGTGGTTAAACCAATGGACTCATATTCGGAAGGTTGTGAGTTCGAATCCCCACTCTGCCATTGTCTCCACTTTGATAAATAATAATAAATATGCAACACTTATATAGCGCTTAATACAAATGTTTCTAATCGCTGCATACTATTTCCCCTGATTTAGCACGGCTACCCTATCGTTAGGGGCATTTGTTGTTGGACAATGTTGCACCATCACAAGGTGAATGGACTGTATCGTAAAATTCTATTGATGTTGTAACGTTACCTGTTACATTGTACGTTGGTTCCCGATCCCGTATGATTATGACTATGAAGGTATGACTAGTATCTTGCTTAATAAGTTTTAGCTCCAAAACAAAATATGAACTCATTCAGTACACTGTATGTCCATTCCAGTAATACGTTTTTGTGTGTGTCTGTTCCTATTTTCAGCCCTTGGTTCAGATATTCCTGATGAAATTGTCCCGGTGAATGACGGTGAAACAGCCACGCTGCGGTGCAGGATCAGTACCAACCCAGAGCAGTTCGACAGGCAATCATGGACGAAAGATGATCTTACAGAGAAGATTGCCCTTATCAAGGAATGTAAAGACATTCAAATATCGAACTCCTTGTGCAACATCTTCGTTTCTACACCGGGAAAGTACTCCGTGGCAGGCGATCTGGCATCTGGGAGCGTTTTAAGAGTCAGACATGTGACGATAGATGATGACGGGATTTACACGTGTAAAGCAATCATCTTAGGAGGGAACCCGTCCAAGCGCATTAGGCTTGCAGTGTTGAGTAAGTTCATAAATACTAACCTGTTCCATTTATTTGTTCTGAACTGTGACTGTTTCTCACTGTGGGCCTATAGCTTACTAACGGATGGATACGGCGTAAGCATGACCAGACCCACACTATGTCCGGGCGACTGGGAGTGTTTCATCAACATTTATTCTTGTTTTATTGGTATTATTTTCACCAACATGTTGACTGTCAAAAAAAAACATTAATTGTCAGGGGGGGGGAATCCAAAAAGTCTTATCATGAAAAGGTCCCTGTCTAACCTCCCACTCCTGAGTCTATTAGGTGGTGTATTTTCCCCCAAAACTGCATGGAGCATTTGCTTCAAATATAGATTAAAACAAAATCTTCGGCCTGTATATAATGAACAGAGATGACGATTGATCATTTGAAATGTCTCTTCTTTTTTTTCTTACAGGACCACCAACTGATATAACTCTTCTAGATATCAACAAGCAGCTTGCACTAACTGAAAGGGATGTGATGCACGTCGTACGTGATCGCGCTAACAGAATCAATTGCACGGTTCCCTCATCCAACCCCGAGGCGAATATCAACTGGTCTTATGGTACCGTCAATGTCACCGCACATGAACAGACCAATCGGAGCGTAGGATCAGACGTCCCGTTTGTGACGTCAACCAGAGCTCTCGATATTTTCCCGACTGCAGACGATACTGGTGGTGTAATCTCCTGCGTTGTAAAACATTATGGACTATCGAAAGCGCTTCAGAAGAATGTCATTCTAAATGTTGGAGGTAAGAAATTGTTGTTCTTTTTGTCCCTTTAGTAGGGACAAATATTTCTGATACAATATATGCATTTTCGTGCGGAATCAATGTGCGCTGGACCAATGGCGAACTCACTTTATATTTAATTTCCCCTCCTAGAGTAGCATTATGCTACCCTTTGAAATCAGTGTCTTTTGTGCATTTTTTTTTTAATTGCTTTCATTTTTTTTTCCGAAACAAAGTGTCAGAATTGTTTGTCAAAATAAATGAATAAAATCTCTGATTCTCCTTTGTCTGTGTTCTTCATATTTTTCCTCAAATTATTGAGATGCAAAATGTCGAGGTAAAACAAAAGCATGTTTCAAATTAAATTTTCAAACAACCGGACAGTGTCTCGATGGTTGCCCGTATTTTCAGTATGTACTTTACATAACTATATATATATAAATTTTTCATTATATTCTTGAGAGTGAAAGTGAGCATTATTCCAAGACTAGTACATAATTCGATAAAACAGATATGGCCTAATAATATTGATTGGTACAACATTCAACATCAAACATTCCTTGAGGAGTCATGGTATACAAAACGCAGAATACCCCCACACTCCTGTGCCAAGGGGCTATCTCAAAAGCCATTTGTGGATAAATAAAAAAAAAGTGAAGATAATGTTATTTGCATGCTATTCTTTCATGGGAAGAGGGAAGTCAAGTCAACTGATCCGTGCACTGGAGGTCAGACAACATTCTTTGTTACGGCTATTATGTCGTGAGAGCGCTACCTCACAACTTTTCGTATATTAAGGTATTCTGGATTTCCCCCGCGTTCGGGATTTCCCCACTCTCCCCTTCAGAATCAACATGCTCACCCCACAGTAGATGTCTTATCCCACCTAAGCATCTAATACTTGCACAGTAGTCAATCTTAACCAACGTTCAGATGATGTAAATGCGTATGTTGTCAAAATAGTAATTTGATGATTTTTTTTGCGGTTTGATGAAATATAATGATGAAATTAATAGCGATTGGATAAGCTCTTGTCGAAAAAATACCTACTGTTGAAAAAAATAACAACTTAACTAGGCCTAGAGTACTACTGCAACAACTAACATTATTTTACTTATCAATAGGTTTACCAAACAGCCCCAAAGATGTCAAGGTTGTCGGTGCGTCTGTCACGCCGACTTCCTTCACTCTCGCGTGGCTTCGAGGTTCCTTTGACGGCGAGCCAGAAACTTACACCGTTGTTTACTGTTCAACCCACGAGCTCCAACAATGTTCGGATATTTCCGGAATCGGCGCCACTCGTGTCAAGATCGACAATCTTCGGCCGTTTACTTCGTACCGTATTGAAGTGAGCAGCGAGAACATATTCGGCTCCAGTGAAGATAATGCCATCGTCACACAGTTGACCAAACGTAATACTTTATCTTCACCTTGAGGGTGGGGGGTATTCAACTATATCGTTTCATACACTCGTGATCATAAACCAACCCTTAGCCCGTTAATTTTGGACTGGTCCTTATCGTATAACCCTTCTCTATGAGCGTTTTCCCACAATTCTGTTTAAATTTTTGAGTCAGTGTGACCTTCATGTCAACATACAGTGCCGGTGCTAAAAAGTTTGTACACCCCACCAGAAAATGCACGAGCTTATGTTATTATTATTATTATTATATTTTTTGCGTCACATGCGCCTGGGAGGCTAGAGCAAACTGAATCACTATGTCTCACAGGTCTCTCCTCCCGATATAACTGATGGGGGGGGGGGGGTTAGGTGGACCACTGCACCGGGGTTTCCACCTACTCTTATACGAAGAGTGCAGTGGGTTCTTAACGTGCAAAAGTGGTGACTCTCTTCTACACGGAGCCTCCATTTAACGTCCTATTCGAGGGATGGAGTGTTTTCCACTGTAACATAGCCTGCATCTATGGAACATGGGAGAGACGTTAATACACAACGCAGTGCATTCAGTCATCGGCCCGGGGTGGACTCGAACCCACGATCTTCAAATGGTTCGACCGGTAGACGCGTTACCGACTGAGCCAACAGTGTTGAGTATTAAACATAAACAACAACTCTACAATGTTCGGCGAGCCCAGAGAAACAAACTATATAAAAATTCTAAATTTTATCGCCTGAGGTTGAATTTATAATCAAGCTGGTAAAAGATGGTAGAAACTTTTCATTGTGGGGTTCACTATTAACTTTTTAGCACCAAGCGCCATGATTAAGGGATATTGTCCAACAATTGATACCAAATATTTGCGGAAAAGATACTATAGGCGATTTGCCAAACTAGAGAATATAAAGGCCTATATTTTTTGTGCTTTCACTTCCAGATACAGTGGCGTACCGTGGGTCAAGGCGTTGGGGGGGGGCACCAGCAAATTTTTTGAGTCACTTAGGGAGCGCGCTCAGTTGTCAGGTATACTGACCTAATAGAGATATTTTATGGACATGCAGTGCCATTAAACGGATATGTATCTCACTGATTGAATAATGCGAGCGCGAAGCGCGAGCTGAAAATTTTTGATATTCAGAGCTAAAAAGGGACATTATAAGCAATTTTGTTTTAATCACGATGCGCAACTGTCTCGCTAAACAAACAAGCGGGAGCCAAAATTTTTTTATATATTGACCCTAAACAGGGAAATTTTAAGGACTAATATTTCAGAATCCATTAGGAGTATAAATATCTCACCATAGTCATCTAATGCTAGTGCCATCCTTTGCTGATTTTGTCAGAATTACATCTAAACACAGTCATGAAGCACCTTTGGTAGTCATTGTAATCATTATCAAACGCATCTTACTAATCAAATACTGCAAGCGCGAAGCGCTAGCTGAAAATTTAGGAAATTCAGACATGAAGAGAGGTATTCTAAGGCGTGTTTGTAGGAATTCACTAAGACCGTGCATATTTCACTAACCAAAAAAATGATGCTAGCGTGAAGCGCGAGCTAAATTTTTTGTATATATTGACCCCAAACATGGATATTTTAAGGACTATGTTTTTTTAGGAATTCATTAAGGGTATACATAATTTTCTTACCATAGTCATTTAATGCAAGTGCCAAGCGCTTGCTGATTTTGTAAGAATTACATCTAAACACATGAAGTACTTTTTGAAGTAATTGTAATCACGATTATCATATGCATCTCACTAATCAAATACTGCGAGCGCGAAGCGCGAGCTGAAAATTATGTAGGATATTCAGACCTGAAGAGGGGCATTCTAAGGCTTGTTTGTAGAAACTCAGTAAGACCCTACGTATTTCACTAACCAAGTGATGCGAGCGCGAAGCGCGAGCTGAACATTTTTTATATTCAGATCAGAAAAATTGACGTTTTAAGGACTGATTTAACTTGACGAAGAGCAGAAATCTCACCAATCTACTTATGCGAACGTTAGCACGGACAAAAAATGTTTTATAACAAGACCTTAAAATAGGGCAATCACTTTAAGTAGTCATGAAAACGAAGAATATATCTCTACATAAAACAATAATAACTCGAATTGCGAGGAAATATATTTGTTGTATATTGATTTGAAAACGGGAGGTTTTAGTACAACGGGATTATGTATAGTTAAACAGTCTATGCGAACAGCAGGAACAACATGAACAATGAAGACACAATGAAGCAAATAATGTTTTATAAAGCTATGAAAAAATGCTTCTTATTTAACAGAACATATAACATAACATAATAATTATAACATTATAATGAACAATATTTTTTTCTTTCCCCACTTCGTTTCTCTTCCCTTTTCCCTCTTTTTATCCCTTTCACCCTTTTTTTTGCCAGCCGATGGGGGGGGCACGTGCCCCCCATGCCCCCCCGTAATTACGCCACTGTCCAGATACATAATTATTTTAAAATGTGGTAGATATTCTATTATTTTAACTATTAACATGTGTTATCACTAATTTTTTTACATTTAATTTTCAATAATCATGAATGGTTGAAACAGTTTAAAGAGCTACTGTAAGGTTTAGGTAGTAAATAGCAATGTATGTAATTTAATACATTTTTTTACTGTGCAGTGCTCTCTCTCTCTGTTTATTTGTCTCCAGATAGAAAATATGGAAAATCAAAATATCATAAAATCTAATGGAATTTGTTCTTTCAGATTTCATGGAAACCTACAGATATTGTTTTTCATATATTTTATCTCCAACCCTTTATATTCCTTATAGCCTTATCTCCATCCGAACTAGGTAAGTATCCAACAAAGAACCTAAAAATCCAAACATTCATGAAATAAATAGAAGACTATGACGAAAAAAATATTTTGTAATTGTTAAAGAAGGGAAGCCGTCCACGTTAAATGAACCATGCCCAATAATGTATATCACAACAGTTTTGACCTCTCTAGAAGTTAAATCTACTACAAATTTTCATAAATATGGCAGAATGCAGAGCTATTTTAATATCATTTTTAGGTCATAGGACAACCCAATGGCAATTTCATTTTGGAGTGATAACTTAACTTGAATATACATCTCTTTTTGTTATACCCTCTCCTTCCCTTTCCCTTGATTAGTTTTATTTTTCATTCACTTGTAAAATCATGGAGGGATCGGAAACGCCCCTGCAACACTGCCCCCTGACATTTTTTTATTTTTTATTTATCTTTTTTTTTGCGGATGTGTTCTTGTTTATCCTTACCATCTTTCTCGGTCTACTGTGCCCTAGCTTACAATTTTCTCTCTAAATTTTCATCATCATTTTCATCTTCATAGTCAACATCTTCTTTCTCCTACCATTCTAAAAAAAGAGATTATTTTACATATTTGTTTTCCTATCTAACCCCTCCATTTTTTTATCCATCCGTGACCCACTTCCAAAAGCCTTTCTTTCGAGGCCGACTAAAAGGAAAAAATAAAAATATAATATAATTTTCGTTACAAAAAACAAATCATTTCATGAATATTGATTGTGGCCACCATCTTACCAGGTATCAAGGCCATCTACAATCCAAGCGACATGAGTGTTGACGTGACTCGGCCACACCGTGAACTCGACCCACTTCCCCTAGGTATCTGTTTTCAACTCGTCCAAACACCGTCTTCAAACTCTGCCGACCCTGCTCTTGAAGAAAGCGAATGTGTGGGCGTTGATGAGAGCGTACCAATTCCACCTGGGTGGACTCTGAACAAATTGGCCATTGTCACTTACGGCAACACTGCGATGAGTGCCCCATCGGAAATACTCGGTATCTCAAAAGGCAAGGATCTTTTGTATATAAATTGCAGATTATGTTATCGTAAAATCAATAATAGTATTACATTATAAAAAACGGAATCTAAGTGAAAATGGTGACAATTGTAATTATAATGCTAATAACGATTAGGAAAGTGCCAACATAGATAAAGCTTCTTCTATCCGGTATCGCCGGAAGTAACGAATATATTTCATTACGTCGGCAGAAATGGATTGTTTGTTCTGTCAATTAATCGTTACGATTTTTTTTGTCTCGACTGTATATAATTATTGGGTTAGTTTACAGACCCCCTCATGGCAATGCAAATTTATTTTGCGAAGAGCTTGAAACATGCCTTCATACCATAACAAAAGAAGATAAACAAATATATTTAATGGGTGATTTTAACATTGACCTGTTTTCCCAAAATAATGAAAACGATTTATTCCTACACACTATGCATTCATTTGGTTATTATCCCCACATAGATCAACCGACCAGAATTGATAGCCATTCATCAACACTTATCGACAACATATTTTCAAACATACTAAACAGAGATACTTCCAGCGGATTAATAATATCTGATATAGCTGATCATTTACCGGTTTTTTTATTATGTGATAATGATATTTCAAAAAAAAATTCACCTAAATCTACAATGTATAGTAAAGAAACACCAATTAATATTGAATCGTTTAAAAGTGATCTTGCGATTGAGGAATGGTTAGATGTATTTAATGAGTCAAATTCAGATATTGCTTACACAAATTTTAACCAAAAATTGCAGAAATATTACGATAAAAATTTTCCTCTATCACCTATCAAAAAAAGAAAAGCAAAAATGCCATGGATCACTAAAGCTATTCTACGATCCATACACACCCGAAATAAACTATACAAGACATTTTTAAAGAACCCTTCTATTCAAAACAAAAATAAATATAAAACTTATAGAAATAGACTAACCAATATAATTCGGGCTTCTCGCAAATTGTTTTATTCCCAGAAACTTAACAAAGTTAAATCAAACATGAAAGCCACATGGGAGATAATCAATGATTTGATTGGCAAGAAACCCAAAGTATTACCTAAAGTCAAATCACAGTTCATGCTGCTGCAATAAATTCAGATGATGTAGCTGATACCTTTAATTCCTTTTTCGTTAACATAGGACCCTCTTTGGCTAACAACCTTGCCAGACCAAACCAAAGTTTTGCAAAATTTCTTCCCACACCCATCAATTCTTCCCTATTCTTTAACCCCACAAATGTTCAGGAAATAATTGAAATAACAAAAAATCTCAAATCCAGCAAATCACAGGGATATGATCGAATTAGTAATTTCCTTCTTGAGCAGATCATACATTATATTGTCTCTCCATTGTGTCATATTTTTAATCTGTCGATCAGCACCGGTAAATGTCCAGATTCCCTAAAAATTGCAAAGGTAAATCCTGTTTTAAAAAAGGACAATCCACACGAAATCACAACTTATAGGCCTATTTCTATTCTCCCCAGCATATCCAAAATATTAGAGAAGATTATTTACAAAAGACTTTATAAGTTCCTAGATACTTTTCAGTTTCTAAATTCAAACCAATATGGATTCAGGAAAGGGCATTCAACTGATCAGGCTTTAATACAAATATACGATAAAATTACAAATGCAATGACAAATAAAGAACACATAATAGGAGTATTCATGGACCTAAGCAAAGCATTCGACACTCTTGACCACCAGATTTTACTTTAAAAACTTGAAAATTATGGAATTCGGGGAATCGCACTATCATGGTTTGAGAGTTATTTGTCTGATAGAAAACAATATGTCACTCACAACAATATTTCTTCTAACTTTCAGTCAATAAAATGCGGAGTTCCACAAGGATCGATCCTTGGCCCCTTACTTTTCCTTATATATATTGATGATTTGACTACTGTAACGCCTTTATTATCATTTGTATTATTTGCCGATGACACAAACATTTTTTGTTCAAACACTAGCTTAGAAACTTTAGTAGATACATTTAATCGTGAATTACCTAAACTATCTTTATGGTTTAAATGTAATAGGCTCTCACTTAATATAGACAAAACAAACTTTATGTATTTTACGCATACAAGTTCACATATTACTGAGTTTCCATACGACATAAGCATAGATAATATTCCACTCAAACGGAAAAAAGAAACAAAGTTTTTAGGTGTCACAATAGATGAACATTTAAATTGGAATGAACATATACGTTGTATAACTACTAACATCTCCAGAAACGTAGGTGTACTTTACAAAATGAAAAACATAATTCCTCATACTACACTCGTTCTACTATACAATTCATTAATATTGCCGTATATATCGTACTGCAATATAGTTTGGGCAACGTGTGCAAAAACTAAAATTAATACAATATACTTATTACAGAAAAAAGCAATTCGAATTTGTACTAATTCGCAATATTTATCACACGCAAATCCATTATTCCATAAACTAAAGACTCTAACTATTTTTGACATAAATTCATTTCAAAGCTTACTGCTTATGTTCAAATACGTAAATAACATGCTCCCACCTTCATTTCACAATTTTTATACTATGAACACATCTATCCATTCATACCCTACGCGGAACTCTTCTAATATCCATTTAATCAACCCCAAATTGCTTATTTCGCAGAGATCCATAAGACACCATGGTCCTGATTTGTGGAACTCTCTACCTGAATCTATAAAAAGATCCACGTCTCTTTACTCATTTAAGGCAAACGTTAAATCTATGTTGATATCAGAATATTTGAAGTAAAATTTCTGTGTCGATGTGTCATCATTAAAGCATCATCACCATCATCCTCTCCATCGCCTTCATCTTCACCATTTCACCATCATCTTCATCCTTATCATCTCCATCTTCATTGCTCAAATTACATTACTGCTGTTTTTCATGAAATGTACTGTTTATCGATTCTGCTGTATTAATGTATTATATTAATCAATGAGTTCTAACCTGGGGTTGTCATTTTTTCAAGCAATCTGCTTATGATGACAATCCTTCTCCTGCAAATTGTAAATGTTAACTAATTTGGTATGAGATCAGTTTTGTTTGTAATGATAATTTTAGTACATTTAGTTATGATTCATGCCAAAAAAAAGTTCTCAAATATACTATGTTTGTTATGTTATGGAAAATGTATTATATACGAATGATGTAATTGCAGAAGTAAACAATAAAATAAAATCAAATCAAATAGCAGAGCAAGACTATAGCCGCCGCTTTTCACCAGCATTGAAATCTTAATCAAGGTTAGGTTTTTGTAATATCATTTAAAACCCCCTCACACCTGATTGAATGGAAGGCAGACGAAGGGTGGCGAATGGGAAAAATGCACAAAAGCGAATTCAACGAATTCAAACAAAATTTCCGTCAAATCATGCGCACAGTAACTATTGTCAAATTGTATCAACGAACGGAAAGCGAATGATAAATAAAACATGCCAAAGGATCTCTATTTTTCGGTCCACCTCTTTGAGTAAACTGCAGCCGAAGGTATTCTGGTATGTCTTGCTTATTCTTGTCTTTTCATCTGTTCGAGCCTACCCGTCATGTTTCCATGCCATGAATGCCAAGAATCAAGAATCACTCTTAGATTTTTTTTCTTTCCTTGTTACAGCGAGGACCGGACTCATTGTTGGTCTCACCTTAGGGATACTGGTTTCCATAGCTGCTATTTTCATTCTTTATAAAATGAAGAAACGTAAGCAAAATCTTGTATTCTACCGTATTAATTGATGGTAAGATTGGAGAGGCACATACAATTTTGTACCTATTTATTATCGTAAAATTGGATGAATCGCTGGTATAACAAATAAATGCAATCCCGCCCTGTAAAACTGGACTGACGAGTAAGCGGATGCGTGTGTGCGTGAGGGTGTGTAAAAATGTGTGGGTGGGTGCGTACGTTATAGTTTGTTTATGATTAGTACTGAAACTGAGTTCAGGGACTTGCCTTCTATACAAGCTTTGCTTTTCTTGGCAAGTCCCTCCGTTTGTTTCTACATTCTTTTCATAGATAAAATTATTTCAACACACTTTAGGTTTGTATTCAATATTTGTTACGAAATGTCATTTTTCTGTCTGTATTATATTGAATATGTATGTATGTATAGAGAGAGGGCGCTCGTCAAGATCACGATTGAGACACGTCTTCCCAAGAACTGGAAGCTGATTTGCTATTTTTGAACAGTTAGAAAGTGGTGAGTGAAAATTTTTGAGAGACAGTATTACTAAGCTAATAGAATATTATCGAACAGAACAATTTTGCCCGAATATCGACAAGCAGTTTTCAAGAGAAACATGTGTGAAAACGGGAGCTCGACTCCACCTCTCGAGCCTGGCGCCACGTATGCAGGCGCCGCGAAATCAGCGGCCCGAGACTCCGGTATCATAGGTGTGAATGATGGTGGTAGTGTGATCAAGCCCGTATTTCTAAAGAACAGAGATGTACCCATAGACGGAAAGCCGCTTTTACATGAAGAATTGTATATAGCCCTTCATAAACACCTAGGTTCTACTAAGAACTTAAAAGGTCTACAGAGGATTGGGGGACTCTGGAGGATCTATTTTGATGACAGAACCGATAGGATTGCTCTTATTTCTACAGGACTTAGCATTAGAGGTGTGTCAGCCCCCATATATGACACAAACCCTTTCTTGAGCCACCATGATTCCACCACATCAGTAAAAGTAATTGTGAAAGACATCCCACTGTCAGTGAAAGATGATGTGATCGTAAATGAAATTGAGAAACAAAAATGTAAAGTCAAAAGCAAAGTACAGAGAATGAAACTAAGAGTGAATGGCCTTCTGACCGACTGTTACACAGGAGATAGAATGTTGTTCATCACACCCCCAATGAAGCCCCTCCCGAGAGTCTTGAATATGGAAAACTTCAAAGCCCGAATCTACCATGAGGGCCAAGTTAAGAGCCCCACCCTGTGCTCAAAATGTTTAGCTCAGGGGCATCATGCATCAACGTGCACAAAAGAAGTGGTGTGCAGAAAGTGTTCGAAGGCTGGTCATAAAGCATATGAATGCAAGCAACAAACCGGTGGCGATGAGATTCCAAGTATGCGTGAAGCCCAAATGTCTGACAGGTGCGACGGGAAGCCACGAGCACAACCTGTACAGAAGACGCGCGACACGTCGATGGATTCCAATGCAGATGACTCAGCTCGCGATTTAATTTCTGATCATATCCAGAGCAACAGATCATTACGTAACAGTAAAGAAGCACCAAAATCGCAAGCAAAGATCACGCAGTTTATTTCAGCGGAACGGGCGAGCGATCGCGAAAATGCTTCCCAGAGAGATTCGGAGAGTGATGGTGACTCAGAGAGTGATAGTGAAGAAGCCAACACACTTGAAGTTGAAGAAGAGTACTCTGATATGTCGGCAGATTCACCGAAACTCCCTGAAGATGGGAAGAAGTTCGCCAGTGCTAAACGTAAACAAAAAAACAAAAGCAAAGCTGCAAAAAAGAAATAGACAGTATTTACTGCCTGCTTCTAATCAGTGCAAAGTGTATATAGTGTAAATAGATATATGACCGGAATAAAAAACAAATGCTGCAACTTGGTTAGTTTGAATGTTAGAGGTATCAGAAACAAAGAGAAAAGAGACGCCATCCTTTCATGGAGCAAGCAACACAAAACGGATATACTGTTACTACAAGAAACTTATTGGACAGATGATATTTTGAAAATTATTCGAAACGAATGGAGGGGTCAATTTTTTTGTTGTAATGGGTCAAACCACGCTAGAGGAGTTGCCTTTCTTATATCAAACGATTTACCAATTGTTGTCAACAATATTATTCAGGGTCAAGAAGGACGGATGATTATGTTGAATGCTAAAATAAACAATTGTAATGTATGCATTGTAAATATTTATGCACCAACAGAAAAGAAACACAGAGATAGATTCTTTAAAAAATTATATGTATGGATAGAATCAAATAGACTTCCACATCACGATGTGATAATAGGGGGCGATTTTAACTCTACTCTTTGTCCAAACAAAGACGTGAAAAGAATCCCGAACGCTTATTATAAGACGCCACGAAATTTAAAGATTTTTATTAAGCGTCTCGATTTATGCGATATATGGAGGTATTTAAATCCTAAAAAACAACAGTTTACATGGAGAAACGTGTCTTTAGATGTGGCATCCCGCCTTGATTATTGGATGGTAAATGAGAACTTTAAGTCAAAAATAATGATGTGTGACATCTGTACGTTGTGATCATAATGCCATCTTTTTAAAGGTTTTGACAGGTAAGCTAGAGAAAGGTCCAGGATATTGGAAATTAAATACAAACATCCTTAAAGATGACTGTTATAAAAATCAAGTAAGACACATTATTAAAAACATCGAAAGGATGAATCTTAGTTTCTGTGAAAGATGGGAACTTACAAAGATTAAATGTCGTGAATTTACGCAAACATACTGTGTTGGAAAAAAATGTAAATCTAACAAATTAAAGAGAAGGTTAGAAGAAAGTCTGGTAAACTTAACTAAGAAACTGGATGAACAAAATTATGTTGATGATGAGACTAAAAAAGAGTATTTTCGAATTCAGGGTGAATTAGATAATTTGTATAAAAGAGAATGTAAAGGAGCAAGTATACGTTCTCGAGTCAAATGGTTGGAGAAAGGTGAAAGGAATACAAAATATTTTATGAGCTTAGAAAAGAAAAATGCTCAGAAAAAAAATATTACTAGACTACGAAAAGGTAACAGGATTATCACGAAAAGAATTGAGCTACTAAATGAGGTTGTTTCCTTTTATGAAAAGTTGTATGCTAGTAAAATGGTACAGAAAGAAGAGGTAGAAAGATATTTTAAAAGTTCTTTAGTAAATAAGTTAGATGAAAAAGAGAAACAAAATTGTGAAGGACTGTTAACTTATTCAGAATGTCGAAAAGCTGCTTTTAAAATGAGCAGAAATAAGGCTCCGGGAGGAGACGGTTTATCCATAGAGTTCTACCAAGAATTCTGGAATGATATTGAGTTTATGTTTGTTAATGCACTAAATGAAAATTTCAGTAATAAAATCATGTCAAAAACTCAACGTTTAGGAGTTATTACGTTAATTCACAAAAAAGGAGAGTTGGAAGACTTAAATAACTGGAGGCCAATAACTCTGCTGAATTATGACTATAAAATAATGGCCTCTGCCTTGGCAAATAGGTTACATAAAGTGATTCCAAAAATTGTACATGAAAATCAGGTTGGTTATATCAAAAACAGAATGAGTGGTTTTAATATTAGACTCACACAAGATGTTTTTGAATACATGAAAAAGCAAAACTTAGAAGGGGCATTAATGCTGGTTGATTTTCGAAAGGCATTCGATACCGTTGAATTTGATTTTATTGAATATTGTTTGCTCAATTTCAATTTCGGTGAAGACTTTCGTTGTTGGATTAAACTGATGTATGAAAAAGTAGAGAGTTCAGTACTAATTAATGGTTGGAGAACAAAAACATTTCAGATTTGTAGAGGCATTAGACAAGGCTGCCCTCTGTCGGCCATGTTGTTTATTTTAGTGGTAGAAATTTTAGCAGACAGAATTAGAAAAAATGATAAAATTAAAGGTTTTTTGTTTGGAAACAACAGTGAGACAAAAGAATTAAAAATCTTGCAATATGCAGACGATACGTCTGTGTTTTTCAGAGAAAAGTCTTCCATGAAATACATTTTGGAAGAATTAGATCAATTTGGAAATGTTGCTGGCCCAGTGGTTAATAAAGATAAAACAATACTGAAATGGTTAGGCTCCACAAAGAATTATTGGAACTTTGAAAATTTTGGGTTACATTGGACAAATGGCTGTATTAAATACTTGGGAGTTCACATAGATAATGATTTAGACTTGGTTGTCAAACTGAATTGGGAAACAAAGCTACAAAAGATACAGAGAATCGTAGATAATTGGAGGAGGAGAAATCTTACAATTGTCGGTAGAGTCCTTATAATTAAGACATTACTTGTTAGTCAAATAGTTCACCTGATAATGTTTTGCTCAGTACCCAGTTATGTTGTTAAGAAATTAGAAAAGATAATTTATCAATTTTTGTGGAAATCAAAAGTTGACAAAGTGAAAAGAGCAATGATTGTCAGAGATTACGAGGATGGTGGCGTACGAATGATTGATATTCAGAAACTGATACAGAGTTTTAGATTGAAATGGTTGGCTAGAATAGTTGATGACACACATGGATATTGGAAGGATTTTGCATTAATATACTTTCAAACACTTGGAGGTCTCAAACTCCTTCTAAATTGTACTATTGATCAATACATGATAGAAAAATGTCTTGTTAACAAATTGCCATGGTTTTATGTAGAAATGATAAAAGCGTGGTCATATTTTAAAGGAAATATAAAAAAGGACGATATTCATTCAAATAATCAGATTTTATGGTACAACAAATATATCGTTCATGATAATCAGCCACTTTTCTACAAAGATTGGTACTCAAGTAATATAATTTTTTGAAAGATATTTGTATTGAAGGTAAATTTATATCTCTTTCAAAATTAAAGGAAAACTTTCATGCTGAAAAAACAAAGGCGAGAGTCCTATTTGACTATTCCAAATTACAAAAGGCAGTACCAAAAGTTTGGATGAATAATATAAAGGAAACCAGTTTGTTAGAAATTCCAAAAATACCAGTGCGTCAAAAAGAAAAAGAAATGAAGTTTTGTTCCAGTAAATTGTTTTATCATATCCTATTAACATATGAAAGAAGTAGTGTTGGTCCATCATACTGGACAAACTTAACTGATGATTACATAAATTGGAAAAATATCTTTCAAAGAAATCTAGAAAATACAAAAGAAAACAAATTGAAACAGTTTAATTTCAAAATGCTGTATAACTTGATCCCTACTAGAAGGGTGTTGTTTTTATGGCAGCTTAGCAATTCTGACAAGTGTGAAGCTTGTAATTGCACAGAAGACTTACTTCATGTTTTGTTGAAATGCAAAATGAACATTCCTTTTTTCGATAATCTGTTTATGATGGTTAAGAATGTTTATAACGTAGAACTTTGCTTTGACATTAATACTTTGTTGAAAAATTATCAAGAAAAAAGTATTGATGATATCATGTCTATTGCTTTCTGGAGCATATACAAAATGTTGATTCTGAGGAACGAAAAGGGAACAGATCAAAGGAAGAAAAGATTGTGGTTTACTTTTTTGAAGGAACTTAAAATACGAATTGATAACAATAATGCTCTTGTGAAAAAGGGAAAACAAAAAATGTACAATTTGCCTGAAACGTTAAAACTGTATTTGTAGAATGTTATATGGCTTTGTAACCGAATGTGAGATTTTTGTTGGAAAATAAATGCACCTGTTAAGGGTGAAAGAAAAAAAAATATTGAATATGTATTGCAGATTATATTTTGAAAATTTTGTTGAACGGAAATTAATAGCTGTGTGTGTGCGTGTGTGATGATGGTTAAGGTCAAAACTCCGGGGTTCGCCCGGAAGGGGGGAGCACTTCCATTGACGAGTGCCCATGCGCGACCATGGGGTCTCGAAAAGCACCCTAAACACGTAGTTTCCATATTCTGAAAATGCACCCTTTAACAAGTATTGGCGTGTGAAACTCTACCCTTAACAAGTAACAATACTGAGTAACAATACTCTTGGCAAATATTTCCTGAGATGAACCCCTAAACAAGTAAAGGAATATTTTATTGTTATGTCACGGGTCCTTCGGTCGTTGGTTTTACCTTTACACATCATTTGGTTTAGTACGACCCCACCTTCTACACCTCGCGCAAATCGGACTCTAAACACGTAGTGTTGGGGCAAAAAGGACATTCTTTATAAAACATTTTAATTTAGTTTTTTCATCCCGCAGATTTGACCTTAAACACGTAATTTTCCTAGAGAAATAAATACCATTTTTATTTTATTTTTGTGTTTTGGACACCCTTATCACGTTTCGTAAGAAACGTGCCCTATCTTGAAAAAGACGTCCTTTTTATTAAAGTGTTTTATTGGTCGCGCATGGTATCCACTCGCAAAAAGTAAGTCGATTTCCGACACGGCCCTTGAGCACGGCAATTCTTCTTCATTTCTCTTTAATCTTGCATCATATAAATAAAAATGATGTATGCATGATTAAAAGCAACTTGTACATGTGTTTTAACGAAGTGTGTGGCAGTGGGTGTGTGTGTGTATGGAGGTGGGTGAAATGTAGCGTGACACGTGGCAGTTGAAATTGTAACTACACTTGCCCCTATTTTCTTTTTTTCATTATTTTAACACAGGGCACAGTAGGATGCAAAAGGCCCGAGTAATGAGACAGCTACCAGCACAACCCAAACCGGCCAAGGATGAAGGAGAGGTATCTACCAAAGAAATTTATTCTTTGAATATTTTGAGACGTAACATTTTGGGAGGGGTGGGTGCCTGATATTAGGACGTGTATATACATTCGCAACACTGCGTTTCAATGGAATATGAAATATACACATGCTCGCTATCTCTTTTTCTCCTATACAAGAAAATTTATACTAAATAAAGCGTGTGTTTTTTTTATAGTAATAGCTTGTTGGATGTTAGTTCAATAAGTGTTAAATATGCTTTCTTCATGAGATACGTCTTTGAATTTTATCTAAACGATGAAATATTTGGGATACAACGAAGGGAAGCTGGAAGAGTATTCCAAAGACGTGGGGCCTATCATCAAAAATTTGTGTTTTGGCCGTTAATAAATTTTGATTGGTAGAAAAAGGGACCTACTGGTCGTTGTATTACGAATTGTAATCAAAGAATTCTTTGGGTGTGGTCTTTTTTTCCTCAGACAAACACTTCACCGGAGTACAACTATGTGGATGATAGTCTCCAGGACGCGTACACAACAAACGACCTGTACAGTACAACAAAGCATTCATACCAAGAGGGCGCCCTGCAGGCTGCGCCAGATACAGCCGAAGACAGCAGCGGCTATAGCATGAAGATCGCTAAAACAAAGGCGGGGATTACGATGTATAAATGCCTTTAGGATGGCTCACCACAGGGATAACGGGAGGGTTTTCCTACAGAAATTGGTGGCGTGAAGACAAATGTGACGTCAGTTTTGTTTCCAATAATTCATAAGGATCGTAAAGCTATCATTAGGCATTACTACCGAATAGACCAGTTCGTAGTTCCTTATCATAATGAAAGAAATGACCTCTCGTTTCTTTCATTATGATAGGCAGATTTCAAAGCAAGATATTACGTAAGTTTGCCTTACATAGCAGGATGAAGAAATTGAATAGACCAGGTGCACCAATGAACACTTGATGAAGGTATTTGCTGCATTCCTACTTTGAATGCATATCATAGCATGTTGCACAATGTACTTTGCAAACTGTGAAATACCAGTCGCTCGTGGACGCATTGTTGTTTTTTGTGGATGTAAATGAAATCCGCAATTCAAAAGAATAATCAAGACATCAAAGTTGGTGCTTATCTCATTAGATTTTAAACCACCATGTCACTTTAGTACAAATGACCTTCCTCTGATCATACGTAGAGTCTTTTGATCATGCGCAGAAAGGAACTACGAACTGGCTTATTCTTTATTTTGTGTTCTTCTTTCTTTTTCCACCCACTGTCCCCATTTCTTTGACTTCTCACCCTTTTGTCACTAATTGAAAGGCGATTAGGCGGCCTCCCAGCCTTCCATCCTTGGAGCTGCCCCTGTTTCAATGCCACAAGGCACGGATGAAGAAAAGAAACTATTGGGGGGTGGTTTCTCTAAAACATAATCACCCTTAGATATTTTCAGTCAGCTTAATTGTATATTTTACTTGTATATAAAAAGTGGCAATGCACTTCATTGGCTGATGTGCATTGGTTTATAGTACTTAGATTAAAGAGGAAAATCAAATAAACAAAAAAAAAGCTTTTAAATTAGGTGTATAGAGCTGTACGTTAAATTCGGGGGTTCTTAAAGAGTGCTATATTAACATGAATTTTTATGAATTGAAATCGCTAGATTTTTTTTCAAGTAGGTGTTTATACCAGTATAAGGTGATTAAGAGAAAATCTTGGAAGTTTTAAAGAATTTTCGTTAAATAAAGTGTTGAACAATTCCTTCAACCATCATATTCGAATGTAAAATGTTATTTAATAGACACTTATCGTAATATCATTCTGATTACCTTGTATTTCACGTAGCTTACTGTGTAATACACGAAATTCTATATTAGAATCCACTTTGAGGGAAAATTGATGATGATGATGTTGATGATGATGATGATGGTGGTCTTAATGATGATGATGACGATGATGATGATGGTTATGATGATGACGATGATGAATGAAAAATTGAATTGATTGATATGTCGAAGAAATGCATTGATCGTTATACATGTACTGAAAATAAATGAAAATTGTGCTTTAGTGTGACATCATTATAGCGTGTATAATGAACAAATTTTGAATGATTAGTAGTAATAGTTTGTCTCAAAATTTTAACTTTCTCTCAGTATTTTTGTTCATTGCTCACTTCCGCCCTGTCCGACTTTTTTGCCATCCATTTGAGGTTTAGAATTTTACCTACTTGCAAAAATGGCAATCTCTCTTGCTGAATATCTAGTGAAATGGTACTTTATTCATGTAATTTGAAACTGAGAGAAAATGGGTTTTAACGTTACTTACGGATCAATTTCAACTCATTTTATGTCTATCCCTATCGGAGTTCAATTGCGGTTAAGACGTAAAATACCTTTAAAATCAGCTCAAGGTTGATATTACGTGGAGTTTCAATTTTCTAAAGAATTTGTTTGGCCATGTAATATTGCCCCCCCCCTCCCTCCCCCCCCCCACACGACTGCACATCCCACCCCTTCCCGGTCCTTTTCAAATGAACCCACTGTTTTTAGGCCTAAACTAGGCAAAAGTTTTTTCTATGTAAAGAATTTTCACGCAGCGATTATGTTTTCCTACTAGTGTTTCTGGTTCTGTTTATGGTAACTCGGCAGGACAGCCAGCGTTTTGCTGGTAAACGCCAAGCTGTTATATTCACACTGTCCTCTATACAGGAAGGTCTCTCCCCCCCCCCCCCCTTCCCGCTCTCTCTCTCTCTCTCTGCATTCAATATTCAAGTTCAGGGACCCGTTGCAGAAAGAATTGTAATCAACTTCAAACCTCAATCGCAATTTGATTTTCAGCAAATCAAAGGCGCGTATTAGTGCTAATTAGGATTGATCTTTTTTTTTTATTTGCAATGTGTAACACATCTCTTTCTGAAGCGGACCAATTGTGCTCATAAAACAACAACGCTTCCATTAGCAAACATGCACTTGTATATATAAAACATTTTTAATAACACTGATTTTATGTCACTTTTTAAAGATAAGCATTGAAGTTTACCATAGATGAACAAGGGTGGCACGACTACTATTCATAACATAATGCCTTTAAATATATCCCAAATGTTTTTTTTTTTATATAATTCCGTTCATTATCAGAATTTCTCGCTCTGGTGTAACGAATTTTATTATTCCAAGGTTAAATCACAAATTCTCGTAAATTCATTAAGGCATGCATTATGGCCAAGCATTAGGAATAATCTCCCCAAAGAAATTAAGTACCCAAAATACATCATTTAATATCTGTATGTATAAATGAATGTGCAAAATAGTTTTTTTTCTTCTTGCCGAAATCTCATACATTTTCCGCCCACCATCAATGTACGTTCGCTGGTGTTTGTTGATGCTGTGTGTGCATTTTTATTTCAGCGTTATCATATATTAATCAACTCAACGTATTTGGAATTACTACTCACAGGTTTTTACAAACTTTTCTGTACGGTAGTTCCATATTTTCTCAATATCATTTGCCATTTCTGCACTTATTGTATATGTATCATTTTATGTTTATACTGTGAAAACAAATAAATTGAACTGAATTAAACATCTGCGAAATTTGCATCGGTCTTGATATCTCAGAATGCATAGGATTACACTTAGGAATGCAATTTATTTTTGGGTTCAGATTATGACGTATAATATAGCGTTTATTTAGATATAGAGGTTAGATTTTATGTTTGGCTTAACACGCCATGGAACCGAAACAAGAAACTGATCATTTTTACAGGATATACCAAATTTGCATATATATATATATATATGTATATATATATATATGTGTGTGTGTGTGTGTGTAAGGGTGTGTCTGGGTGTGTGAGAGAAGAGTAGAGTTGAATCAAGGCAAAAGTTTTTTCTGTGTAAAAAAAATTTCACGCATTTTGCTTCATCAAGGATGAAGCAAAGTATACACTATGTTGTAAAGCTTTCGGCCCTGGCCTTCTTCAGTTTTTATTTGCTAAACAAAACAAATAAAGCAAATCATAGAATAAGCAACAGAACAAACAATGTAAATAATAGCAAATTGAATCAAAACCAAAACAAAAGAATAAGAGAAATCATATGGTAATACACGGAATAACAAAGGATCATACTCGACAGAAATAAAAAGTAAAGTGAATAGTACCTGACATGGGTCATAGCAAATTCTCCTGAATTAGGGCTGTTTTGTGTACCGTGCGTGTATATATATGATAAAGCACCGGCGTTCCAAACTGGGGGCCCTGGTTCGAATCCCGGCAGACACATTTTCCGGCATCACCAATTCTTCCAAAGAGCAGATAATTCTGAGGAACGTTGATTTAAGCTACGCCTACAATTGTTCATTTTGAAGTTGGGTTATGTCACTTATAGTATGTTCATAATTATCATAATTATACATCGTTCATATAGGCCTATAGCTCTAAAGTAGCGCAAAATGTATTATGCCGAAATTCGTCAATTTGTAAGCAGTTAAATGATTGTAGGCCCTATAATGTCGTTTTCACTAGTAATATCATGTTGGCATGAAAATATCGCAAGGGCTTCCATTTTGCTGTCCATGCCTATGATAAATTTATTTTGTAGATTAAATTTACAAATCAACAAAATTTAAATTTACAAAATTCAAAATGAATTTACAAAAGAAATTTATCAAAACAATGCTACTAGATACAAAAATCGTAAACAGTGATATTTGGCTTCTGCAGAAGCAAGCACGCCACATTAAAACCCTGTGAATGCTTTGACAATAACTGGGATTCTTTGCTATCCATATAGATATTCGAATATATTGTGCTTTAGTATCCTATTCAGCATGATATGAAATAAAAAACGAGAGCTAAAAAAAGGTCATGTCAATAAAATACGACATTTTAACCATGCTAATACAACTCTAACCAGTGTATCTTAATGGACAATGATTGCGAGCGCGAAACACGAGCTTTTTGGTGTGTCTATTTGTTTCTTTTTTTTCAGATTTAGACACTAAGCCCCGGTACGCGCTATTTTAATTGATACCTAGCCCAAAGCAGATTTCAGGACTTGCTTCGTTACGGGAAAATATATCGAGCTGGGACATTTCAAGCACTGTTTTGGGAATGATGAACATGATGCGTATCTCACTGCTTGTGCATAAAGCTCACAAACTAGGATTTCGCAATTACAATCACGTTCATTTAGTTACAAAAGTGTGCAATATGGCATTTACGGAAAACGATAGAGTAGAACTCAGAAAACTAAACAAGAACAAGGTTCTTCGAACCAATTTGAATAGCCCGTTTCGGTGAAAATCTATCATTAATCTAACTCCGCATGTATAAACTGACAAATTCATCTATTAGCTCAAATTTTACAGTTTTCAGTAACTCCTTATTTTTTGGTCCGCATCAGGCCCGCAATAAAATATTCTGCACCACAAGCATTCAGTAAATGAAGCAGTTCTTCGCTCTACTTTTTTTACGCTGCTTTAACGATTGCGCTGGTCTGGTGCTAGTTATAGCAGAATCAAAATAGCCCGAGCAAAACGCGGGCTGTTTTAGCACGCGCCATTCATAAACTCAATATCTTACGACTTCAGTTATAGCCGAGGCCTGATCTGGACCATCGAGTTACTGAAAACGGTATCAGATCCTCGAATATCCCGTCTCTTTCTCTCTTTGACGAACGATAAAAGACGGGAAGAAGAATTGATCAATCAATCGATTCGCATAAATTGAGTGGGCTAAAATTTTACATGATGTATCGACCATACCTCTTGGTTATATTTCTTGTGTTTTGATTATTTTGTCACTTTTTTTGGGGGGGGGGGCTTGATTTGGCCATAAAAGTGCTTCTTAATTGCATACCTCTTTCAAACGTCAGTTCCGACCATGGAAATTACTTTGTAGCCATGCCAGCTTTGGTTATTTTAGGCCTATTTATCAAGCGTTTGAAAAAGTCTACTGTAAATATTCATATTAAGAGCTTCATCTTTTATTGTACGCCATACTGAGCATTGTAGCCCATTGGATTAGTCTCCGAACTTTGAAAATAGAAGATAGTCTTGGGCCAATCAGTCGTAGAGCAGACATCCCAGTCATGGCGTTATTTCCTTCAGCAAAAATAAATTGGCCCACAATGCGATGCACTCAACCCATCAGGCGGAGTATTGGGTACCGGCCGTCAGGGAGTATCTCTTCCAAGAAACTGTGAGCACCTCACAATGTGGAATTGCAGGCCTACGCTTTACAAATAACTTATAGTACTGTTATCATTATTATTATTATTGTCATTTTCATCATTATTATTACTACTACTACTAATAATAATAATACCATTACTATCATTAGGTCCTATTATCATTATTGTTATATTATTATTATTATTGTTATTATTATTTTTTATCATCATTATCACTATTATTTTATTATTATTGTTTTCATTCTCGTATAATCCTGATTTCATTTTAGTTCATCATTTGTTCCTATCTCTGCATAAATTCTTGTTTCTAAGTTTGAAGCATTCAGCGAAAGATTACCGTCAATGCCTTTATCAATACTGATCTCCGCGTAATCATGTTTGAGCTTTTGTTCTACATCATCTCCAGCGAGCTCAAGGCCGGATCTCTCGTCCTGCAATGAAAGAACAGCTGGTGATGATTTCGTTCCTATCTCTTCATAAATTATTGTTTCCTGGTTTGTGACGTCATTGTCTTTATCCTCATTATTTTCCATATACTCAAGGTTGGGTTTTTCTTCGTTATGCTTCATGTATTCATGGTTGAGTTTTTCTTCGTTATGCTTCATGTATTCATGGTTGAGTTTTTCTTCGTTATGGTCCATGTACTCATGATTGAGGTTTTGGTCACTAGCGTCCGTATTGAAATTACGCATATTTTCTTTATTCATATCTTCAGCTACTTCCGTCTGTGAACTGTCATGTAACGATACAGCTACCGAGGATTTCGTTCCTATCTCTTCGTAAATGCCTTTGTCAAGAGTTGTAGCATTTGGTAAAAGATAACCACTAATATCTATGGCACTCATAGTTTCCATGTATTCATGGCTGAGCTCTTGTTCATTAAGGTTCGTTATGTGCGTCTGTTCTGCAGTGGGGTCCACCCGGGATTTCCTGTCCTGCAACGAAATAGGAGCTGGTACAATGGGTTCGGAATTAAGATCTTGATGTAGATCAACAGATCTAGAGTGCGCCAAGTCCATGAATGTAATACCATCACCATTAGACCCAATCTTCGGTGTTTTCTTTCCCTTTTGACGAAAGTAACATACGAAAGAAATAGCCATTGCGCTAATTACAGTTGCTGCCGCTGCAGGAGCATGTGTTCTGTTGGCCTTAGTCGTCGAAGACATCGTTGTTGATATGGACGGTACTATGATAATATGAAAGAAATTAAGATACCTTTGTACAATTGCTTATAGTCCATCAAAGAACACAGCCACTGGCGTACAGATGGGAAGGCTGGGGGACTCCCCCCCCAAAAAAAAAAATAGTATTGATAACAATAATAATAATAAATCACGACCAAGAAAAAAAGAAATAGGGCCTATATTATTTGTGTCAAATCCTATCACTGTATTGTATTTTTGTAATGAAAATTTGAAATCTTAGCTCGTTCGCTTCGCTCGCAACTTTTTATAAATCTTACACAATACGCCATTTCTAACCCCCTCAGACTTTCTGGCTAATTACACAACTGAACACATTACATATAAATATCTATTTTATTATTATGACTATTAATCTCATCTCATCAAGAGTATTCTTAGCACCAAGTTTGTATTTTATGTATAAGCACTTGTGTGCATTTGTCCAATAGAATTTTTAAAGGCTAATTTTTGAACTCTGAAATAGATTTATCAGTGTATTTGTTGTGTAAATAATCATTACTTTCACTTTAATTGCTGAGATAACGAACAATGATTGTTGATGAATAAACACATTCGAATTGTTCAAATAAATTTGTTCGAAAACAGAAAGCTTTTATTTTTTAAAATTCCCAAAATCTCTCTTTCTCTCTCACCCACCATCTCCACCTAAAAGAAATTTTAAATTTAAATGAATAAATAAACTTGAACTAATTAATACAAAAAATAAAACTTTAGAAAATGTTTTGAGTTTCTTTTGATTTTGTTCTGAGTTTTTTTTGTGGGAACTCACCTTGTGAGTTACAAACGGCACCTGCATCCCTTCTATGGCCGCATATAACCCAATCTCCAATCCCCTTGATGAATGCAGTCTGCTAGGTTGTCTTCCGTTCCATCGCAGTCGACCAAGGTTAAAAGAATGCGGCCAGAACCTTGACCAAACCAAGCAGATTTCGGTGCGTCCAAGGCTCCATCGTACCCCAGCATCTTACAAATCACACTAGCGTCTCTCAGATCCCATTTCATATCGCATACCGTTCCCCAGGATCCGTTATACATTACCTCTACTCTGCCTTCGGCATGGTTAGATCCATTGACAAGACGAACTTGAAGTGGACTTGGGTGCTCTGAAGTAAATGAAAAACAAAGGGACATCGTTTGAGCTGGCGCAATGTCAGAATGAGTTGATAGTCTGCTGAACGAAAATTACAGAAATAAAAACGTTTATGCATAATTTCATTTTGTGTCGCCTGCGAGAATATGAGACAGTGGCGGCGGCGGCGTCGTCATCAACATTGAAATATTAACCAAGGTTAAGATTTTGAAATGTCATAACTTATAAATATTTGACTTGAGGGTGATCAAGTATTACTGAACATCTTGCCTGAGTTGAGGTCACATGACCAAGGTCATTAAAGGTCAATGAACAGAGACTATGTAGGGAGTCAACAACATAATCTTGACCAAGGTTAAGTTTTTGAAAAGTCGGTATATCTTTAAAGGTATATGGATCCAGCTAATGAAACTTGGATATAAGGGTAATGGTGTATCACTGAACATCCTGCCTGAGTTTATTGTCATTTGGAGTCAACGAACTTTAGCCATGTTTGGGGGTATTTGTTGACTTGCCATCATAACTTTGAAAGCATATTGATGCAATTCATGAAATGTGGACAAGGGTAATCACTGATTGTCTTGAATGAGGATTAGGTCACGTGATTAAAGTCATAGGTCACCTACACTTCTTATTGGACTAAGACGTTTTCTGCTAGTATTTTATCATCTTGCACATTCTAAAGTAATTGTTGCTTATTTTATTAACCTTACAAGGCAATATGCTTCCAGCATTGGATACTGCACGCAATTGATTAGACACATAATAACCCTCGTGGTGGTTACAAGCTTAGCCAATATTTTTACAATGTGTTTGTGGTAACTCACCTCCTGAATAACAAATGGCACCTGCATCCCTTTTATGACCGCAGCCACTCCAATTCCCGACACCTCCATGAACACAGTCTTTGAGGTTGTCCTCAGTTCCGTAACACTCGACCCGGGTTAGAACAATCCGTCCAGGACCCTGACCAAACCTAGCCGATCGTGGCGCCTCCAAGGCTCCATCAAAGCCAAGCATCTTACAAACCACCCAGGCGTCTCTAAGATCCCAGAAGCCATCACAGATAGTACCCCACGATCCATTATACAAGACCTCAACTCTTCCTTCAGTATTGTTAGATCCATCAACGAGACGAACTTCAAAGGGATCTAGGAAAGGGACACGAGAGATGGTCAATGATTTTCATTACATTATGGCTATTTCATCAAAGCACAATTTTTCATTGACGAAATGTAAATTTCCAGTTTAACTTTGCTCCTCATAAAATAAGTTCAGGAAAATATATTTATTTATCTATATCTATATATACAAGATGTATTTGATGATAGATGTCAGATTTCGATGTGAGTTGTTTTTCCAACGAACCTCCTGAGTAACAAATAGCCCCTGCATCTCTTTCATGAATGCAGCCACTCGTATCTCCAATCTCCCCGTGATAGCAGCGTGCCAAGGTGGTTGTAGTTGCAAGGCACCAGACATTGGTCAGGAGAACGCGACCAGATCCCTGTCCTGTCCTAGAATATTCCGGTGCACCAACGGCTCCATCAAACCCCAGCATCCTGCAAACCACTCCGGCGTCTAACAGGTGCCAGTTATCATCACATATAGTCCCCCAGGATCCGTTGTACAAGACCTCTATTCTTCCTTCAGTGTTATTAGATCCACCGTCAAGACGAACTTCAAAAGGATCTGTGAGACCTGTGAGGTAAAAGAAGAATGATTTTAACAAAATGACTCCTTATCATCAATTATTGTATCCAGGGTATACCTTAACTACTTGAGAAATTCAAAATGAAATCAACAGATAGCACATAACATTATGAATCCCATATATTCACCCCCTTAACCGGGATAGTCCAACTGAAATGGCTTATTATAAACACTCGGGTTCGTAATCACTCGGGTCGCCTTCGAAATCACTCGGGTTTTGGATTTTTTGGCGATTTTTTATTTTATTTCGGTGCGATTTTTTTTTGAAACAGTGTCTTCAATGGGACAAACATGCTGGGAAAATAAAATGAAATTGAAACTCGAGTTTCGTTTTAAGCCGGCAATTAAGTGCCTTAAATAAAATGTACTCGACTACTGTTTTAAAATAACAAACAAGCAAACTTTGACTACTGTTTTAACGTAATCACATTCCACATATCTGACCTGATTTCTGTTGATTTTGTTTACATCCCACATCGTTATCTCCCATTTACTCCAACATGTACTTCTCTCTCCGCACACTCGATTTGGTACCGGTTGCACGGGCCTAATCACAACTGGCAGGCCATAGATATTCATTCGAGCCAACCCATTGCTCAATTTCTAAATTTGATTGCTGATTGGCAAAAATGAATGAATATGACTGACAATCTAACACTGATTCTAGGTAGGGTATCTACTGAACTTACCTTTTCCAAATTGGAAAGATATATCACCACTATGGAACTATCTTTTCACTGGCGGAAGAATTAGGGTCATTTTACTCCCTCAAGTGATGAATTTGGTCCCGTCAGGTGTAGTCTTCATAAATGCTGATTTATTTTTAAAATGAGCCGGTCGAGGTACCCTTTTCTGGTCAGATATGGAATGTCAGAAATTTGTCCTATCCACTCATAGTATTATATTCATTCAACCTTAGAATTTCCTCCTTATTTTTCATGAATTCTTTTTAAGTGCCACTTTAACACACGGTCTATGGGAAATGAATTAGGCCTGTGAGCCCTACAGGTACTGAACTGAAGTTATTGGTGACAAACCATAGAGATATATCTCTATGTCAGATTCTTGTGCAAGTCGTGTGAAAATCATCTAATGCATGAGCGCGCCAGCGAGGGCTTCAATGACATATTCAATATTCATGATTGAGGCCGGAGATCATAATACTGTTGCTGGAACACGAAACGATCTGGAAGCATTCACTGTTTCATGAGGTGAAATGATTCCAACACGTAAATTAGGCCATTGCACGCCAAATTAAACCTTAGAGCCATAGGCGAAAGCGGGGGGGGGGCTCCCCCTAAAAAAGAGAGAGGGAAAAAAAGAAAGGAAGGGAGAGAGGGAGGGAGAAAAAGAGAAAGAAAGAAAGAAAGAAAGAAAGGAGAAAAGGAATGAAGAAAGAAGAAAAAGGAAGAAAGGCTACTCTCGATTTTGCTTTGGAGGACTTCTCCTGAAGTCTGTAGTATCCTTTATAAAGCATAGTGAGGTGCTACAATTTCATAATATCATTATTTATATTGCTTCTCCCTTTGTTTTTGAATTATTTTACACTAACGTGAAAATGGGGGAGGAAAAAAGTGATGAAGAAGAAAAGCAAGAAGAAGGAGGAGGAGAAGAAGAAAAAAGAAGATGGAGGAGGATGTGGGGGAGTAAAAATGAAGCAGAGAAGAGAAAATTGAGAGGAGGATGTAGAAGAATGAGAGAAAGAGAAGGATAGAATAAGGGGGAAGACTGAGTAGAAAGAGAAAAGGAAGGGGTAAGAGGGGGGAGGGTGGAGATGAAAAGGGACGAAAAAGGGACGAAAAAGGGAAGAAATGGAGAAGTAGAAGAAAAGGTAAAAATTGAAAAGTCGAAGAAGAACAGGGAGAAGAAGAATAAGACGACACAATAATGGGAATAAAAAAAAGAAGACTGAGAAGAAAGAAAAGTTGGAGGGGGAGTAAAGTGCACTCTGGTTATAAATAAGTCCTGGGGACCAACAAAATTGTTCCTTATAGTAGTCGAGTACATTTTATTTAAGACACTTAATTGCCGGCTTAAAACGAATTTCAATTTCATTTTATTTTCCCAGCATGTTTGTCCCATTGAAGAAACCGTTAAAAAAATCGCACCGAAAAAAAATCGCTAAAAATCTAAAACCCGAGTGATTACGAACCCGCCCGCGACGCGAGTGTTTATAATAAGCCACTAAATTGCATGTTCTAGTGAGTTTTCAATTAAAATACCAACGTAAATGACGTGTTACAGGATTGACGCGAATGGGCAATTTTAACTCCCCTTGTAAATGTAGTACATGTACATGTATCTGCAGTATATTTGTAAGGAAGCTATTATGTAGATGTGTTTTAATGTGGCTTGATATTACTATTACTTGATATTTCTCTCTTATTTGCGAAATGACTGATTTGAATATAACGTTTGATAAACAAACGAAACTGACTCTTCTTAATATATGTCTTAATAGGGATTCAATTTCTTCCCCTATGTCATCCCCTATTGAAATGCAAAATCAATGCATGGGAGTGAAAATACCACTGTTAGGCTCCACTGCACTCTCCTTGCCTTACCAGTTGGAACATTTTTGCATTCGGTGCATGGGTTGTCTTACCTAGCATTTAGGCCTCACTGTCTGGTCAGGGGTCAAACAGGGAGGACCTATGGGTCAATTGGTTCAGAAATGTTGTCGGAAAATTGAAGATTTAGACCTGAATTTAGGGCAGATAATGCTGCATTTCCTATGTCAAAGCATCTCGAAAATTACTGCTGACAATTGAGATCTTCGTGGTGATCCTCTGCCTTTAGTCACAGGCGTCAAACTATGCGTTCTAACTGGTGTTTCAGTTGCCGTTCCAGTGGTCATATGTGGAAAAAAACACCCACAGATTTCAAGGCATGTACTAAACAAGCGAATTGGTCATTAGTCCCGATCCAGAATTTGCTGCCAATTACATAGTGTTTGGAAAGTGACTGTAATACTTTTGAAAAGTCAATCGTAGCCTGGAGTTGATGTTTGGAACAACCATGAATCTGTTCACTTTATATTCCTTCGTCTTACCATATTAAGGTCACAGGCATCTTGTCAAACTCTCACTCTCAGAAAGTATAGGGACATTAAAATTTTTTTTTTCTCGATACCTTCCTTCATGGAGGCGTTTCCCTTGATGACTGTACAGATTTTGACAAGCTTTCCAATTCCCTTGCTTCAGCTGTGAATAATGAAGGCCTACTTGATCAACATGCTCAAACTGAGATGAGGACACGCCCCTTTTTAATCGTCACGGATGCAATATGGATCACAAAGGATCTCAACCCGTGGTGATCCGGGTGCTAAATCAATTTCCCTAGCATTTCCAGAGTGAATACGGACTTGGTTGGAAAGTGCGGTTCCTACGATTAAGGATAGACAAAGTAGTAATAGGGATCTGGCTTGACAAGCTCCGGGAGCCAACACGGAACACACAGAAGGGCATTAATAATACTGGGTCCTCACACGGACTTTCACGCTGACATACGTTCTCTATTGCGATATCTCTTGAGCATTGTCCATGATTGAAGTTTCCTTCCTTTTCGCAACATCTGAAGCATGGCATGAGCAGGTCTGTGGCATTACCCGAGACGTTATTGAGCACCTGAATTTGAAATTCAATCCCATATCCAGATCGACGAACTCCATATGAATCTTAATTTCTCAGGGTAACTACCGCAGGTGTTATTCAGGTAATCATAGAGAGTACATGCAGTCTTGATCCTGGCCTATACAGTGCGTATCAAAAAAAAGTTAACACTTTGAAAAAGCCCTGGGAATTAAAAAAAATACAACATGTGGATAATTTTTTCACATACAATCTTGGATTTGGGTCTCATCTATCCAGTAAAAGTTAAAGTTTTGACAGAATGTTACACTTGAGTGAGCACTTTCCGTTTTTGTAAAGCTCGCAGAAATCTGTTTGCGCAGAAATGCTCGTTTTCACACTGTGTCAAGGGGAAAGGGTGAAAACAAACTCATCCTGCACAGCATTTCTCATACATTTCCCTTGCACTTTTGGTCAATTGAAATAAAACGGATACATTCAAGCATCTTGTAACAGTTTTGCCACCCAAATTGAAATTTCAACACTTAGTAAGTACAACCTTCACCCTTTATGTGCCATCTGGATCTGAGGACATAACTGTATCTGAAAAAAAGTTTATATTAGACATCTCCAGCATTTTTTCATCATTTAAAGTGGGTTTACATTTTATATTTCATTTAATGCTTGTTTCTGCACACTTTTTCCAAGCTTGACAATGATTAACAAAATGAAAATCAAGCCTAAGCCATTTAATGTAAATCACAGCTCAGTGTAAAGCAAATATCGTCACGATGGCCTCGTTGTGTGGGGGAGTGGGGTGGGGCACAATGCACTCTTCGAAGTGTTTTGGGCAAGGAAACAAGTTAAAAAGGTTTGAAATTATCTTAAATCAATTTTACTAGCTAAATTCCATGTGTTCTTCATGATTATTGTCTACTTTTATTTGCATAACTATTTCAAAGTTCTGCGCAAATCATTTTTCACTAATTTTTCAAAAGTGAGTGGTGCTCACTCAAGTAGAAATATTTTTTGACATTTATATCGTTATTTGCTTAAATGTATCTGTACCAATGATAAAATGGCAAATGTATGATTTTACAGGATTTTTTCGAAGTGTAAATTTTTTTGGATACGCACTGTATGGTAAAAACATCTTCTTCGTTTTGCTCGCTAGTTCATTTACTGCATTGGTGAATATTTCCGTGTCTACAGGTGCATTCACAGGCTTACTAAAACAAGCAATTGTGGTGACAGTGATAAAGAAATCCTCATTTAACAGAGATGATCTCAGGAACTACAGACCAGTTTCCAAATGTCGAGCTCAGATCCAAGATCAGTTCGTGTGCGCCTACATTTCAGTTCGTTCAATTTATAGATGATTATTGAGTTTGACCGAAGTGACCCTACTTATGTTGAACACGCTATCAGATCATTGTCCACATATGTAGGAAAGGTGCAGGATATGATGGCTGTGCACAAGCTAAAGCCCAAATGAGGACAAATCAGAGTTTCTAATTCATGCCTCCTAACACATTCTTCAGCTTGTACGAGACGTCAAATTGCAGCTTGACCAACACCCATCTTTCATCTAATCAGATGCGCTGTTTGTGAGTTGCCTTTTTTTAGGGGGGGGGGCTGATGCAACAATGGTCACTTATGTTTCGCAGATCTGCAATTTATCCATCTTATCGGAAGCGATAAGATGTGGAAGCGATAAGTGGAAGCGCCGTGGTGTAGCGGTTCTGACTCTCGCCTTGTAATCAGAGGGTCGTGTGTTCGAATCCCACAATGGCCTAGCGCCCTTTGGCAAGGCGTCAATCCACACTTTGCCACTCTCATCCAGGTGCTAATTGGGTACCGGTAGGAAACAACCGTCATTGTGGTTGGTTTAGCAAGTTTGCGCCTAACAGGCTGCTTGGAATGCTATGAATCCAGTGACCGGGTAATAATAATTGTAAAGCGCTTTGAATAGTCGTAGATTGATAAAGCGCTATATAAATGCCAATTATTATTATTATTATTAAATCTGTAAAAGATCGAGGAATTCATTGGGATTCCTGTTCTGTCATTTTTTCTTGTGGTTTCTTCTTTTTTCTTGCATGTGAAACTTTTATGGTGGCAGTGCCCCCCAAGTCCCACTCTATGGCCATCTATACGCAAGTAAGCAGTGCCAAAAATGCTCCGTTACCATAAACCTATTACTGTAAGCAGTAGATCCATGGCCGTACCGTCTATCTGCTTTTTCATTCAAAATCAGCCGCACAATCTGAAACCATACAGCATTATAAATTGAATTTCATACGAAAGGAGGGGTTCAAGGACAAGATGGCCATCTGCAAATAGGTGAATTCTTGGGAACTGCAATTTAATGATATGGGGTCTTCCGGAAATGGCGCCTGAAATGAGGTGCTGAGGAACGAGGAGAATGGGTTGGTCAATGAAAGAGTGTGAAAATGCTATCATTAGGAACTGCTGGCAAGGAGTGAAAAGTGGAGGGGGGATGGGCAATCACCGTGACTCACGTATGATTGTGATTGTGTGTGTATTCTTTTTTTTGGTGGGGTCGGTTATATATCTTTCCCATTACATCTTTCAAAGCGCTAAGAGATTTGATAGTAATTTGCGTTAGATAGAAAATGAGTGTTATTATCATTATGATTATCTAGTGTGGATGAAATTTAGTCTCCAAACTGGAAAATTTAGTTTGCTTTCAGAAATACTGCCTTTATTGTCTTGATTTAAATATTGAACGTGAACCTTACCATGTACGTCTACTTACCAAATGCAACTTCCATGAATATACTCGAAGCTGAGATTATCATATAATACACAAGCAGAAAGGTCGAAGACTTCATGTTTATCAAACTAGTGGCCAGATAATGCCCAGAAGATAGAATATTGTTGAACGCAATGCCGCCTATCCGACCGAGAACAAATGTATTAGGTTTAGTCTATACCTATTATTTACTGGTTAAACGATGATTGCGCAGATGCTCATTGCTAAGTTCTGACAGCAATTCATTCGACAGTTTATAAATCAGATTTTGACACATCATTTGTAGGATAATAAGGTAATCAGGCTACCTACTGATTTTACACTTGATTTTACACTTTCTGTGTGTAATATGAACACCTGAAACAACGTAAAACTAACTACCAATAATAAACACCATTCTAATTTTGATATAGAATAGACAATTTTCTCTCTGTTCCTTGTTTCGACCTCGTCAATAACAAGAAAAGCCACGGTCGTTTCTATTTTTACTAGTAAGATATTTCTTTCCAGTGAAACTGAGAAACTATTTTCAAAAAAAGTACATGGCACTTCATCATATTTAGTTGAGCAAATAAGGTCTATTCCACTTTTGATAGGATCACAAAGACGATTTCTCATATTTCCTTGTTTTATGAGCGTGTCAAAAACAAGGCAAGGGCAGAGGAATTAGCTTGCTTTTCATACGAAAATGAATAATTGCAATTCTTTATACTGTTGTTTTAATTAATGCTGAACAATCACACGTACCATGTGAAACGGATCCAAAGTCCAAGACATGCGGGCGGAATCCCATTTAAAATCAACTGGGGTAATCGTCATTTTTTTTAGGATCATGTTGGTAAATGATTTTTTTTTAATGATAAACTGATATTCTATAAAACGGACTGGGATATTGGCACTAGATTGAAACCGGAAATGATCCCAACAACTTCTTTTTTTTAGTTTTGGGGGTTCACACACTATTAATATAGTCCTTCTAATATGATCCTTATATCATTTTCCTAATGCTATTAAGCATACATGTTTATTGGTAATTAGCTAAGGATGTGTCACCTACAGGTTTCACAGGCCTAATTACAACAAGAAGTCACAAAATATTCATTTGATCCAACCCAGTCCAATGATTTCTTAGTTTCATATAGCTTGTTTACAAAAGAGTATATGATTCCTCATCTAACACTGCCCGAATAGGCAAGAAATATCATTTTACTTTGTGAACATTTTGTGTGCCATAAGGGTTGTATTGTTTCACTTTAAGATGTATATATGAGATTTCGTCACGAGATATTTCAAATACATATCGAATCATTTTAAAAATACGGTCAATATCCCTTTATGAATGTCAGACATGGAATCCCAAATAGATTTTCTATCTAAATGGAGTTAACACTATATGAAATGTAACTATAGTTGCAGGGAGTAAACAGTATGTGTAGTGTTTACACCATTTAACTATAGTTAGTTTAGGTTAGTTGATAGTATTTTGGATGGCATGCATGTCATTAAGATTTTGAGAAAGATTTGTAGTATTTTCATAATTCAAAATGACGACCTTTCCGAATCTAAAGAAAGAGAATTTCTGTGTTGAGTCCGTATTTTTGGCGATTCCATGCTAGAAAAATCAGCCATATTCACAATATTTTTCAACCTGCTGTACATACGAACTCCATTTTTTTTGTGGTAATATCATAGCACTACTAGGTAGACATGCAAAAAACTGACAACCAACAAAAATATGTCGTCCAAAGGTGAATTAAAGCTTAAAAGTTTGCGTGTCGTACGGGATATTTCTGCGTCCCGTACGATACACACAATTTTCACCTAGAATTTACCCATAATCATTTTCGTTTGTGTTGGTTATTAGTTTTTCACATGACTATCCAACTATAGCTTTATCATTGACATTAAAGAATATTTTATTTCTCACGGATTCGGCTAGGAAACTAGACATTGTTCTCAAAATGTCCCGTACGATACTTATGGAATCGCCCATTCATGTTTTCAGGGTAGAAACTGCAACAATGGGCAGTATTTGAATCATTTAATGACACTTATGGGACTTAAGTAACATTATAGCAGGAGAATATTGAATAATTTGCATAAATTGAACAACTAACTTCATTCAACACTGTACGTGCTTCCCGGGGTAATGGATATAATAAGTGGCAGTATTTGAATCATTTTAACAAATTTAATTCCAAGCTAAGAACCAATAGCTCCAAGTATTTTCATATAAGCATATAAAATTCCTTGGTGAAAATAGAGTAAAAGAGGGCGAAAAGGAAGCAAAGAAAGAAGATGCGCATTCAAAAAGAGACAGGTCTGGGTTATATACCACTCTTATTCAATTGAGAAATAAATTGACTTCATCTTTATGAATAATCTTGCTCCCACCCCCCCCCCCACCCATAAATCCCTATACCCCTTGCGGTCTGAATTACCATGGAATCATGTAATGATCCATTGATATATATACTACTAATACTAATAATAGGTATAACATATATGGTATAACAAATGTGGTGTAGCACTAATTTTGAATAAATGCAAATTATGCGTTGTTCCACATCTTCGATATTCCCTCAAGCTTTTGATATATGATTTGGGGATCCAAATCATGTGAATAATTATATTCTTCAACCCTGAAAACATACATGTAGGTTTGCGTGCAAAAGTTTTATTTGAGTCTCAGATGAGGAAACACATTCAAAACTATGCTAAGTGACGGCCATTTAGAGTTTATGTAAATAAAACATTGTACCACAGTTCCGATTAATCTACATTTCCGATAATAATAATTGGTGGGCCGAATGGTGTCAATGATAATATTTTTCAGCCCTGAAAGCATAGCGTATACCTTCTAAACTTATATTTTTAGGAATCTCAATGATTTAATAAAGTCAAACTAATACTAAACGGTGGCCATTTTGAAGCTATGACAATTAGACATTGCTCCACGGATTCGATTTTTCTTATACTTTCGAAAGACACCAACCCATCCTAATAAACACACAGATACACACCCATACTCATCTTCAACACATCATCACTCCCACACAGACACCATCGGCCACACACTCTCCCACTCCCACACACACACTTATAAAGGGCTCGACTTAAGTAACCGCTTCCATATCAGGCATGCCAATGTGAAGTTAAACAATGGAGCAGTCGGCCATTGCTGATCAACGAAGGACAAAACCAAGGGGAAATGACGAAATGTACACGCTGCTATATAAAGTCTTTCTGGAGCTTTTAGGAAGCGTTGTGTGGGTAGGGTAGGGAGAAAGGGTGTGTGTGTGTGATAGAGAGTTAATGTGTGGATGTGTGTTTGTGTGAGTGGAAAGGGGTTGAATGATGGGTATGTGTCTGTCCGCGCGTGCTGCAAACAAAAACTCCGGTGTTGATTTCAAACCAGCCCGGAATCTATATATGTCCACACCAGAGAAGTATTGAAACAACACCAGTTTGGAATCAAACCGATGCTGTTTTAATACTAATTGGTGTCGTATAAACACCTACATGTATCTGGTGCCAGACCAAAATAAACTGGTGTTATTTAACACTTCAACACTTCTCTGGTGTGGACATATATAGATTCCGGGGTTTTGCAGTGTGTAATCAATTACTTGTTCCACACTTTGTTATATCTTCACTAGCAACTAGGTGAAACTGAAATTTATATACATTGTCCCCAAACCTGTGGAATCCGTATTTTGTATGCGAAAGGACTGTGTTTAACCTTATTTACTTTATTCCTTGTATCATAATTATGTTTCTGGAATATAGTGCATGAATAAGGTTAATCCCTGTATTTCAACTATCTGATTTTTTTTTATCTTTTAAGATTCCATAGTTTTATACAGCCATGGCATGATGAAGTTTTCGATTGTACCATTTCTGTCAGCATTAAAACCATTTGAGAAAGGTATAACTACACAGCAAATTTCATCTTCAGTCTGATGTCAAAAATGGTAGCAAGGTAATTTTCAGGATGTTGGTCCCATCGTTGCAGTGAATTAACAGCAGCTATTCAATGAATTTCAAAACTTCTAGTATCGTTTTTGTTTCGTTTTCTTCCAAGCTTATTTATTCCAGTTTTTATGGGACCGCCTCACCGCCAGACAATTTTCTAAAAGGTCCTTATTTCAGGCCTGTCAACAAGAATACGATTACCTTAAAAAAAGATGCCATTATTTCATCTCTCAAGATAATGAATGATAAACGAGTTTTATGTAGATTAACTTACGGTCTTCTTATCTTTGTTTGTTTGATTATTTATATGCATATTTCATTTTATATTTTTTAGTCAATGCTTTGCAAATGCTTTCGTTTTGTCGCACTTTTACTGGCTTGTTATAAAAAAAATCGTGTAAGTTGTGCGTAAGTTTCGGGTAAACTTTGAGCAGCTGTAAGGGCTAAACATTAAACGACCGGGTTAGTGGAGTGTAAGTTATAGCCAATATAGCCGATCAATTTTTCCTATGGTGTATTTCAACGAACAAAGCTACCAATTGATAGAGATCCATGAAGGCTAAGATACTCTCATGGTTAGAATCAATTGCGAATGAATCATTTGATATCACAATTTACTTACATATCCATGGAGTAGGCCACGGAGGATTATTTGTTGTTACTGGGGGGGGGGGGTACTGTGACAGTGCTCAGCACCCCCAGTAACAATAGAATAGTCCTCCATGGACATGGCCTTAATGTCATCGTCGCTCGAGATGAAGATGTTTTAGACCCTGCTTGGACTTTGGAAAATACAGTTTTTGCATAAAACATAATTCATCGAATTTGCCAATTTTTCGCAAATTACTTTAAAACCCCGTCTCAAATTTCATATATAATGTAACTAGAGTAATTTCAGGTTGGTCTTTCCGTTGGGGCTTTTCAGAATTATCACATTCTCATTTTTTTTTTAATATGACCTTGCATGTGTGCTGGGGTTGGATCTCCTCTAAGCTATCACCCTGAGATTATAGGCTGCGCGCCCCCGCCGCAGCGAGGCGTTCAAAGCTTTTAAGGCAAATTTTGGAATAAAAACAAAATTTGTTAAATTCCCAAATCCACATTCCGGTAAATTACTAAATCGACATTTTGTTAAATTACCAGAATATGCAATTTACTAAAGTATTGTAAGCTCACTCCAACTTTTACATGCCCGTTGCATTGCGCATGGTTTTAGGAAGGTAGCATTAGGATATACCCTATCGTTCATGCGTATACTAGGGGCGTCGCTATGGGCATGGGCGGAAATCTGTCCCCAAATTTAGGACCATGGCCTGGAAAATTTGACAAGCAAAAAAAAAAGAAAAAAGGTTATCACCCCAAATGTAAGGCGATTTTAATTTAAAAAATTGACAAGCAAAAAAAAAAAGGTTTTCACCCAAAATATAAGGTCATTTGGTAAAAAATACATGTATTATTTCGATTATGAAGTGATGTATTCTGCTTCATCATAAAAAGACCAGAAATAGTCGGTGGGAGGACATTTGACACTATGTCCCCCTACTATTTTAGGTAGAGGGGACGCGACCCCCCTGTCCCCCCCCCCGGGATTTCCGCCCATGGCTATGGGGGGGGGGGAGAACGCCTCAGTATGCTTGTTCAAGTAGTAAAAGAATAACAGAGGATAAACTGATAAAAAAAATGGTTGGGATGAAAGAATAAAGAATAGACCCTATCGAGAAGTCATCTATGACCCCTAAGTTTCATTTAAAACAAAATGACATCTTCTGACGCCACCCTTTAGAGCACGCACGCACACGTACATTGGAATGTAAAATCGAAATCAACCAGTTAGAATTTGTTTAGGGGGTGGTATTTTGAGAAAAATCATTGTGCTCTCCTCTAGTATTCTTAATGGATTAGGCCTCTGATGAAAGTAATATTTATCTGTAAAGTCTAGGACTTTATATGGAAATTAACTTCTCTGAATGTCTGTTTCAAAATTGCATGAGTCGTTGTGCTATTGCAGTTCTCGGCAAGAGAGCTGAAAGAGCCATTCGAGTGTGTGTGTGTGTGTGTTTTGCCAGTGTTTTGCATCACTTTAAAAAGCAATAAAGGAACAGTATATTCAGTACATATACAATTTATACATTATTTTAGACATCAGAAAGAGAGCACATGACACAGTCGCATTACGGACACAGGCAGGGCATATCAAACATAAATTAGTCACAGGAGCATAACGTATGAGAGGAGTTTACGGAAGCGAAAATATATTACAATCAATTCAAGTAACCCGGAATAGAAATCGGATAAAGGATACAGAATAACACTATTATCTATGAAAAAGAAAATGCAAACTAGTCCGTAATGTAATAAGTATTAATTTCATCATTCACTAATAACAACTAGGCTGTACGCAGAGGAATATGATTTTCCATTTGGGATTATTTTTGGAATAGTAAATTACAAAAGTGGAAAAAATATCGTAACACTTGAATAAATGTGTGATCTTACTCTTATTCAAATCTGTTTGGATATAACGGTATCTTAGCATTTATTGCTCTCTTCCACTTGTATATTTTATGGTAGATATGTAGTTTGACAGATGTACTATAGAAAAATTCGTCCGGCTGGCTAGCTTACATTTCACTTGCCCTATTGTTTTATGTTGGCCCTTGCAGCTGGCCATACTCGCAACTTACACGCAACTAACCTAGTTTGTAATGTCACGGAATCGCTTGAAAGCAGTCTGTTCTGACTGAATATAAGTTTTTTATATATATAGTACGATACAATACACTAAATCATTATACAGAAACGATTTTAGAAACATTATTAATGACCATACATATAATCAATAGAGAACATTGGTAGGCTTTAAAAATCAAGAATTCGACATTGAATTGTAAACAAATAAACATGTACATATATATGTAATAAAATTGTGATTTATATGGAGCGCCTCTGGCAGTCTCGCCTGCATTACGCGATTCAACGTAGCAGCAGTACTGACTTTGAAAACGACAATAGAATAATTATCCACAAAAAGCACCATTCAAATGATAATAAAATACTATGTTCATTGACCCTAAATGGCATTTGACCTTGATCATGTGACCTATGCCTCGTGCCAGATGATCAGTAATGGATTACCCCTAAGTCCACATTTCATGAACTATGTCCAGGCGCATATCGAGCATCGGATTCTACAATTTCAAGGACCCAATTTTCTGGGGACAGTAGTGACTCTATTATGCTTGTGCATGGGCCCATACATTTCTTTGTCATAGTTGATGCTGGATACGTTAGTGATATCCATAAAATTTCAAAGTTATGATCATGATGATCGCAAATCAACAAATACCCTCAATGTGACTGAAGATCATTGACCCTAAATGACCTTTCACCTTGGTCATGTGATTTAAAACTCAGGTAGAATATTCAGTGATACTTGATTCAAAAACTTCAACTTCGTTTCAAGGACAAGTCCACCCCAACAAAAACTTGATTTGAATAAAAAGAGAAATATTCAACAATCATAACACTGAAAATTTCATCAAAATCGGATGTAAAATAAGAATGTTATGGCATTTTAAAGTTTCGCTTCATTTAACAAAACAGTTACATGCACATCTCGGTCTGTATGCAAATGAGGAACTGATGACATCACTCACTCACTATTTCTTTTGTATTTTATTATATGAAATATGAAATATTTTCATTTCCTCGTCATTGTCATGTGAAATGAAGTTTCATTCCTCCCTGAACACGTGGAATTCCATTATTTTAACATTTTGTGCTTCAGGCAAGAGGGTCATAGTCGTCAAATTCCTGAAAATTTAAATATTGTATAATTTGAACAATAAAAAACAAAACAAATAGTGAGTGAGTAACATCATTGACTCTCTCATTTGGATAACTGTTTTGTTAAAAATAAGCGAAACTTTGAAATGTCATAACTTGCTTATTTTACATCCGCTTTTGATGACATTTTCAGCATTGTGCTTGTCTGATTTTTCTCTATTGATTCAAATTAACATTTTTTCTGGGGTGGACTTGACCTTTAAGATCTCAATGTTGACGCCGCCAACGCCGTCTTATGAAAATTAAGGTTACATCCTCACCGCGAGGTAGCCAGATGTTTTTGCCACTATCAACGATTGTACGTGTGCGTTGTGATTCCTAAACTAGCTATTGTTTTACACTACATGTATACCTGCCTAATTCTGAAATGATACGTCTATTTTTTTTGTGTTTGCCAGTCATAATTATCTTATGATATGATCATAACTTGATGGAAATTCATTGTTTATCATTGTAACTACGGTAATAGACACGATTGTTGAAAGTCATTTTCATGGATGGGTGAATGAATGAAAAGACAATGTCCCAAACAGTCAGTATATGGACGAGCATTCAAGAACTCAAAATGAATCGAGATTTCCCAGGACATATTTCCAATTGGATAACCATTGAATATCCATCGGATATCCAAATTGAATATCAAGTGAATACCAATTGGCAATTGGTTTCAATTTGGAGTACATGGAACGTGAAACAATGGGTACCCATTGAAACTAATTGGTCCTCATTTAAACCAATGGACTATTGGTCCCAATTGGAACCAATAGGTTTCAACTGGAAATAAAACCAATTGGTCTCAATAGGTCCCCAATTGGTTGGATACATATTGATATCAATTGGCTATTTTCCCCAGTTGAATTCAGCTATCGGTCCCAATCCGAAACCAATTCGGGGACCAAATGGTCCAGTGGGTCCAATCAAAACGAGTCAGAAACCATGGAAACCAATTGGGCATTTGCAGGGTTCCACTATCATTCCAATCATGTCAATAGGGACCAATTGAAGACCCGTTGGACCGATTGGCCCCATTAGACATCAACGGGGCCAGTTTGCCCAATTGACTCTGCAATAGGAACTCAACTGGTGTGAAATTTGAACCCATTGAAGCCCATCGATACCAATTGAATCCAAATTGAAATCAATTGAAAATTCAGTGGGTATTTGTCTTCAATTGGTCCCCTTATTGATTTGAAATGGGGTCAGTTCGACCAATTGACCCAACAGTAGGACTCAATTGGTACCGAATTTGGACCCATTGGACCTATCGAAACCAACTGATACCAATTGAATCCAAATTGGAACCGATTGAAAATTCAATGAGTGTTCAATGCATTTAATTGTAATTTTGTCCCGGATTCTTCTTCTGGAAGAATCCTTTAACAGTTTGCCGATACTTTCTGTCAGTTCCAATGTAAATTATAGGTGTCCACCACATGTTACCGTGAACCAATGCTACTGTCGTGAAAACCCAGGATTTCGAAGGAGATGCTAGTACAATGCTGAAGACCATAAGAATGATTTGTGGCAGCCAAGCGAGGTACAAGGAGAGGGTGATCACAGAAACTGTCCAGGTGGCTCGACATATCTTTCTTGTCTTTGACGCTTCCTTGTGGTTCCCCTTCGGCACTGCTGTGGATGATTCCAATGGACCTGCAACTGAAGCTGCAGGGTCTGTCTCAACTGTAGCCTGGTTTCCCGAGACAGACGACAGATATTGAATCTGTTTCCTTGTCCTGGTGTTCAGACGATTGGCAATGACTAATGTTCGGAGATTGGTAAATGTCGTCACCGTTAGAAAAGCAACAAAAAGTAGAGTGACGAATATGATCAGGGGTCTTAGCTGAAGCATATATTTGTGGATTGCAGCCCGATCACAGTGTGCGATTGCCTCTGCATAGTGGTCATAGTAGGTTCCAGGAAGTAAGAATACGGTCATTTGTGACGTGGAAAGCACGACGAGTGCTGAAACCATGATCCAAGCTCTTCTGATGGTGACAACCGATTGGTACCTCAACGGCCACACTATCATCAAATATCTATTAACGTTAATGCAAAGCAGAAACCCAAGGGATAGAAACAAGAAGGAGGAAGTTATAGAGGTGCTCAGCTTATAGGCAAAGTGGTTCATTTGTAGTATGTCACTACATATCGCTTGTCCTAAAGATGTCAATCCTAGCAACAAATAAGTCAAAGACAACGCCTTGAAGAAAAGTTGTGTTACTTTATCATAGCTTGCACGAGTCTTACTAAGGACGGTGAGAGCAAAGAGATTCACGATAATCACAAGTGCAGCTTGAAACAAACTGAATACCCCGAATGGTTCTAAGCCATTCTTACCTTTACCCGTGAAAGTGAAGTTGTAGAGCTCACATATGTCCATTTCAACCAAGAAGATCTTTGCAGTCCGTGTGAATTCGGCTAAACTTTCTTATCCTTCGAAAAATGAGTTGACAAGCCTTCTTTTCCGTTCATCACCACTTGAACTAAACCTTTTTTCAGATCCCGACTCCATTTACATGTATATTCCCATTTGAGAAAACTGGGTCACCCATCCTCATCCTCTGCAATCCGTATGGAATTGACAGTTGTTGTTGTTTAATGATTATGTCTGATGTTGATCAGAATGATGATGAGGATGAAAATAACGACGTCGGCGTCAATGATGGCACAAGTTGTACATGCAGCATAGATCGTGAAGAACCTCTGACAAAATGTTGATAAAATTCTACCAAATGATATTCAAGATGATATAGTGTGTCTCGATTTGCAGATTGAGAATGGCCATAGAAACGCAAAATGCTGCTGGTTGATCATCAACGCACGTTGACATGACATTGAATGGTAATTAAACAATGTTCTGATCTGAAGAACCCTCTGACAAAATGTTGATAAATGCTGCGAAATTCACCATGGTATCTTGATCTGTTAATCAATATGGCCATAGAAACGTAGAATGCATCAATATAGTGTCGTATAACGCACGTTGACGTGGCTTTGAAGGGTAATTAAAGAAAGTTTAGTGAATGATGGCTGTTTCATTGTATAGAAAGCCTGTCTTGCGATGAAGGGTATTGTTCTCTTATAACTGAGCTGAAGGGTAAATGTCATGCATGATTTTGTTTTTAATTAGAGCCTGAGCGGTGTGCACGCATCGGGTTTTCCCGTCAGCCTCAAACGGTTTGAGATCACTGCTTGATGATATCAATGGGGTTGTGGCGACACCAAGAGTTTCTTAGGGTCTCGAGTTACAAGGGTAATTAAAAAGGACAGCAAATGGATTGAATTGATGTCGCATGAGAGTTTGGCTGCCCTTAATTGGGAAAGGAAGGTGTAGACATCAAGGCCTCGTCTTACAAAGAGTTACAATTGATCCAATCGACCCTAGGTATATGAAAATCCATCAATGTCATATTTTTTTCATCAGGAAATTTGCCTTATGTCCTTGGAAAACAAAGAGGTGCATACTAATAGAGCAAGGAAACAGTGAATGTATGAATATACATCATATGTATTTTATGATACTTGATGAGATAATTCCTCTTGCAACTCAAAAAAGCAAGACTGGAATGTGATACAAGATGTGATGATGAATGGAATGTGAATGTGATCAGATGCGGACGTTGCTGGCTTTCCCTAGTTGTGATTGATTGAATCAATCGTAGGTTTTTGTAAGACGGGGACGAAAGCTAAGCAAATGATAACCGAAACAGAATGCACACAGTGAAAGTGTGTAGAGAACTCTTACAAAGAGAAATCCATAAGTGTGACCACCCGGATCAGTAATGAATTTTTCTACAGGAAATTTGCACAATGTGGTTTGTAAACAAAGAAAAGCACAGTGAATGTTTAAGCAAACAATTAACGCATGAATATGCATCATAGCTGGAAAATATTTTGAACAAACATGCATAATACATGTTGACGTTGCTGGCCGTCCATAGTTGCAATTGATCGGATCAATCGTAACTCTCTGTAAAACGGGGGCCCAGGAACATAAAGAGTGAAAGAATCGGTGGAAGAGAGTGTGGGAGCGACAGGGAATTAAGGGAAGCTATATAGAGAGGAGACTTTATACTGAGATGGATGCGTTGTGAAGTTTAATATAAACTTTGAATATTGTGTACCCTGGTGGGAAGGACGTGTTATCTGTCATGATTCTGTCAATGAGATGTTTGATTTGCTCTCCACATTTGAAGGTCTCCCCGATAAACGGTGATTAATATGCACACTAAAACACTGAATCTCATATCAAAGGCATATTACATCGGAAATACAAGCAGGAGCGACATGGCAATATTTGATTGGAGGGGAGGGGCGACCAAAAGCTGTTTCCCCCTTTTCGCTGTAAATACGAGTACCACACATTTACGTAATCGAGAAAACTATTTCCAATTAATTTTCGTTTGTTCTTCCTCTTTTTTTCACTAACGTGGATCTTTTTTTTTTATTTATTTGGGGGTGGCCACTTATTTAAAAATATTATTTTAAGATTACCATGGGGTAGCACTCCTATGCTGTAGCCAGTGACGAGACATTCAGTGGAGTTTGTTTGTTTGTTTGTTTGCTTAAAATTTATTTCTGCGTTCCACATGTTCAACATAATACAACATAATCAATTATTACCTAGATTTTACATATATATACATTTTAGACACACGTATCATTTATAATCTCTTTCTGAATCTAAAAAAAGTATATGAAAAATATTATTTAACTAAATTTCAGAACGCAGGAGACGGTCGTCATGAGCGACCTGCTTGATGTTGACTTTGACTCGAAACCTATTTCTTAGTTTCTTTGTGTATTTAATAAATCTGGTGTTGGCCTAATCATGCTTGGGAAAAAGGTTAAACTGCCGATTCGTCTATTGCCAACTCGTCCACTCATCACATGGTCTACCTTCATTTAGTCTAATGCCATTCCGTCCATCAACATTTCGTTTACCAACTACTTGGTCCAAAAATCAATTCGTCTAATCACGAGTTCGTCTATGACCATCTCGTCTAAACAAATAGTTGGTCTATTACCCATTTCCTTTTCATTCATTTCGCCCAACTAACACTTATACATGTAGGCCTTATTGTTGGTAATATTTCGTTGGGGTAGGCTTGCCCTTTAATAATAATAATATAGGGTATCTATATTGCGCACATATCCACCTTGTTAGGTGCTCAAGGCGTTTGTATATTACCCGGCGAAGCTAGGCGTTTATAGCGCACACATCTTTTTAAGGAATAAATTCCCACCGGTACCCATTTACCTCACCTGGGTTGAGAGCAGCACATTGTGGATCAGTTTCTTGCTGAAGGAAATTACGCAATGGCTGGGATTCGAACCCATGACCCTCTGTTTCAAAGTCCGAAGACTAATCCACTGGGCCACAACGCTCCACTTTAAGTTAAACTAACCGCCATGGATTCCTTATCAGGAACGCAGCATTTTGCCAAGGTATTGTTTATGATGGAAACAGTTTACATTAAATGTAGCAGAGTAAAGGGCGTCACAACACTCACACCCATTCATATTTTGTTTTCAAAGATTAGACAAAAAACTGGCATAATTGGTGATTTTTGTAAGGTGCCCATAATGGTAGCACGGTAGAGCTTTGTAGCAAAACTAATGATCAATCTAACGCGTGAGTATAATTGACCGCATGTTGCTGCTGTTCTGATTTTTTATTTTTTTTGCGTTCATTAAAGAATATTTACGCCATCTACGTTCGCATTTAGTTTAGTGTTTTGATAATGTCCATAAAAACATAAACTTTACCAGAGGACCCTGAAGGTGTGGAATCAATGAACATCCTTCTGGGTGCGTCGTGGTCTAGTGGTTCTGACTCTCGCCTTTGAAACAGAGAGCTGTGTGTTCGAATCGCAGACATGGTGTATTTTCCTTCTGCAAGAAATTTATCCACACTGTGCTGCACTCGATCCAGAAGAGGTGAATGGGTACCCGGCAGGAGTAATTCCTTGCATGCACTGAGCCCTGGTGATGGAAACTCGAGCCAAAGCCGGGGTAATAATAGCAGCGCTTTGTATCCTCTGGCAAAAAGCGCTTTATAAATCCAGCTATTATTATTATTATTAATAATAATTTGAATTCAAGTATTATCTAGACAGCCTAGTTCTCCATATTACCAAGGTAGTACGTATAGTCCCCTCCAATACACATACATCATGCAAGAAGAGTGTGCCTTTTATAGGTCTTTAATGGATAAGCATGTCCCATGGAATCTCTTTACTATGCCCGTCGTGTATTCATATATTCGTATTTATTCATTTAAAGGTAGAATACAAAATAATTACATTGTTATAAAATTTCTACTTTATTAAAAAAAATCATAAATCCTGCAGCAGGGTCTAGAAAATATCTGTCATCTAACTGCACTGTTAAATTTTATACAACATGCATTGTGTAAAGTTACATAAAATTGGTATGTGGTGTAAAAATCTCAAGAATGTCATAAAGCCCCCCCCCCCCCCATTTTATCAGACCTAATCCGTTAAAATGTGTTACATTGCACTGCAGAATGTCCTTGATAATAATTCACAGATCGACTCATTTTTTCTGTAATTTTTTTTCTGTAAAATCTATTTTTCTAAAAATTGAACATAGCAGGAATTCATTGCGAAAACAATACTGAACGTAAACATGACAGTAAAGTGTACAAGGAATAAACCATTATTTTCTTTTATCGACAAAAATGCACAATACACGATATAGTATACACACAATATGATATATACACAATGTAATAACTTTAGAGTCTACATAGACATGGTAAATACTGGTATCTGGATGAATTAAGACAAAACGGCAATTGATAAACTTGTTATTGTGTAACAAACAGGGCACAGGTGCGGTTTTGAAAGGGGGAGGGGCTAAGCCGAAAGTCAAGGGGGGGGGCTAACCATACAGAATATCACAATCAGATGGTCATTTTTTCCATTTTAAACACGTTTATTGAAACAAGTGAAACGCCTCTGGCAGTCTTGCCTGCATTACGCATTCAATATAGCAGCAGTGCTGATTGTGGGGAAATGACTATTCACAAAAAAATACCATTCATATGATAAAGAAATATTATATTCATTAACCCTAAATGACAGTTGACTTTGACCATGCGAACTAAAACTTGTGCGAAATGATCAATGATACTTGATTGCCCTGATGTCCAAGTTTCATGAACTAAGTCGATAAACTTGCTAAGTTATGACGACATTTAAAAAAACATAACCTTCGGTAAAGATTTCAATGTTGACGAGGCCGCCAACGTTGGAAAAGCGGCGGGGGGGGGGGCAGAGATTCCAATGTTAGAGTGAGGACAGCATTTACGCGTGTAACGTTATAAATGAAACCTGTCATATTGGGTCTAAATTTTGAGGAGTCTCCAAATCATACCAAAATGTGTCTTTTCATCTATATTCAAGTTAAAATTTATACAATATATATCACTATAAAGATTTTCGCTTCTTTAATTAAAAATGTTGACAATAAAAAGGTGGATAAACCCAATGATCTCAAGAACACGTTGGCTTCGGGGGGAGGGCTTTATCCTCAGTTGGTAGCATCTGTCCTAGACGGTTCCATGTAGCCGTATCTTTCGGTGACCTCTTTATTGTTACCCATGGCGATGTTACGGCTGTAATACAGGCCATTGCCCCGAGCCTCCAGTGGTATCTCTGATGGTCCTTCCGGTGGATGTTGGGCATCTTGGTAGGAGTGGTGGGTAGCGTAGAGGTCACCCACTGGGCTAACCCTGTCAGGTTGGTCTCCCACCTCCTGGTACTTAATCCCGTAGTAAGACTGCAATTTGATGATGATGATGATGATGATGATGATGATGATGATGACGATGATGATAATAGTAATAAAATAATCATAAAAATGATAATAATGATAATAACAATGATTATAATAATAAATACCAATGATAATAATAACAATAATAATAATAATAATAACATCAAAACAACATTCACAAAGCGCCTATATAGTAATCTTTTTTTTTCTAAGCGCCGGATACATAAACAAATATAAATAAGGTGATGGGTTGGATTATAATGAACAAGGTACAACATAATATAAACTTAGGACTACCGAAAATTAAAGGAAAAATGCAAGGACGATAATGTAACAAATATCAAGGAATGATATAACAAATAACAAACATCACTTTGATTTATTACTCATTAAAAAATAGTTTTCAATCTAGTCTGAAAATGGAAAGTATTGGAGAGTCGCGAAAATAAGCGGTAAGAGCATTCCAAAGCCCTCATGAAAGTTCACTTAGTTCAATAATAACAAGTCGGCTGCAATTGAATTATAGATTGAATTGTAAGTTACAAATTACTGAATTTATCAGGTCTTGGGTCCGTTGCAAAAAGAGTTGCGTTCAAACGCAAGTCCCAAATGCGCGCTGTTGATTGGTTGAAAATCAAGTTGCGCGTGATTTTTAGAGTTGCGTTTGATTGCAACTCTTTCTGCATCGGGCCCCTTAGCCCAAAGAATTCCATTACCAGATCCTTCCATTTTAATCTAAATGGGCTTCAAGCAAAAACAGCCATCGTAACATCGTATCTATCCAAGTTGCATCGTTTTCCTCGACTACTTCGTTGTTGAATATTTGAGATGTTGTGCCCCCTTTCCCTTTTTAAACAACGAAGGTATAACAAAGAACCAAAGAAGTTCCAAGAACCTATTATCCCTGATACAATAGCACTTGTTATGAAATATGATAAAGGTTGTTCACACATCTATACGATTCTTAAAAAGAAAAGAAAAATGGAGTGTAAAAGTTTTCTTAAGTGGAAGTGTATATTCGATATGAATGACAAGCAATGGCAGTCGTATTGCTCTATTGGATTCAGTTGTACTACCGATGTGAATTTACGTTGGTTTCAGTTCAAAATAATGCAACGCATTTTATATACAAATGAAATATTGTTTAAAATCAATTTAGCTCAACAAAAAGAATGTACTTTTTGTAATGTACACCGTGAAACAGTCACTCATCTACTTTGTGAATGTACATGTATTAAACGTATATGGGACAAGTTTGAACAATGGATATTTCTTAAAACTGGAAATAGAATATTTTTCTCTAATAAAGAAAAATTATTTGGCTTAAGAGGTTCAAGTAATCATGCATTAAATTGTTTATTGATAGTGATATGGCAAATGATTTACACTTCCAGAGTAAAACATCAATTACCTGTTTTTGATAATATCAAATTTGCACTTCAGAACTATTTCAAGAATGAAAAATATATCGCAGAGTCAAATTGTAAAATGGTAAAGTTTACAAAGAAATGGTTTCAGTTACGTGCCATGTTTATATGAGGTGATCTGTTCAGTTCCCTTTCCATGTACAATTATACATATGAATATTATTGTTCATTTACTCCTCGCTTGTTTCTTAAATTGTTTACTATTATGTGAACCTGACAGTTAAATTTATATATTTGTTGCAATTACTGTTGTACTGTATTTCGTTGTTATTAATTTGATTTGTCATTGAAAAGATATCTTGTTATGTTTGAATAATAATAAAATCCCTGTGGAGGGGAAACAAATTGAAAAAAAACGAAGATATAACAGTGTGCGAATCCATGCTTATTAATTTAACGAAAGGGGGGGGGGGCATTTTTCAGATTTTATTTTTACAAAATAGGGTCTTCACACACAATTGATGGCGATGTTCGTAAAGTTCTGACAAGGAAAAAAATGTTTTCGCTTCCGCACATTTTCCAAGAAAATTACGTTTTTGCCTCTGAAGGGGAGGGGGGCAGTTCGGATGTGCCCCTACCTGAATCCGCCACTGCAGTGGCGTAATGAGCTAAAAAAAAATGTTGGGGGAGCTAGATATGACTTATCGCGTAAAATTGTCAAAAGTTGCGAGCGAAAAAAAATCAACATTTTTACTACGAAAATCCAATTTTGTGACAAATTTGTACTTAATATTCATAAAAATATATCACATTTCACCCTTCTTTCGTTCCTTTTCTTTCCATTTATTTTTATTTTATTTCATTTCATTTTTTTGTCTTGGTCGTACCCCCATCCCCCCATCTGTACGCCACTGAGATGAGAGAGAAATCATGATCATATTACCGGTACCGACCATCAAACATCTGCAAGCCTATTGAGAGGGCTCATTAAAAAAAATAATAATAATTTGAACAAGCAACGAGGGGAAACACTCAGGCCCTTTCATTTACGTATTAAGGCCGTATAATTATTAGTCTATAGACGAATTAGGATTGAGTGTTGTTTGGTCTTATGGCGGCCATGACTGGAGGGCTTCCAGAATTCGTAACAAAAGAAATATGCATACGCGCACATAGCTCATTGCCAGTGGCGTAGCTAGGATTTTTTTCCCGGGGGGCACTGGGGGTCCTTGCTTTTTCAGGGGGGGCACCGGCCATTTTTCCTGTGTGTGCGTATGTGTCCACAAGGGCGGATCCGACTTTCGCCAATAGGGGACGGGGCCCGAAATTATCTTCACCTATATCAGTCACTTCTTAGTTTTATTCTTATATAACAACATAAAACATACAATAATCTCATAAGCCTTATAAAAAATGCGAGCGCGAAGCGCGAGTGATTTTTTTTTTTACTTTAATGTACTTTTTCCTGAAAATTTAATTTTCTGGGCAATGTTATGTGTGATCCTGAACAAGATTTGTATGTACCCCCAAGCGCGAACAGAAATTTTCATCAACTGTTCTAGCATTATCGAAAAGGGACCTGTTAGGGACTGCTTACAGTTACCCACGAAGACGGTATATATTTCAATAATGCGAGCGCGAAGCGCGAGCAAATTTCTTGAAATTCCGACCTAAAAAAATGGTCATTCTAAGCACTTTTTGTTAATTAATGGGATAGGTATGTAACTAAACAATTGATGCGAGCGCGAAGCGCGAGAGGAAGGAAATTGAGATCTTAGACCTAAAAGTGGGACACTCTATTAATATTTTGTAAGTCATAAATAGGATATACTGGTAGTCAATTGGGTATCATTAATAATGCGATCGTGAAGCGTGAGCAGACAATTATTGATATTCTGATGTAAAACTGGATTAAGTACATTTTAAATAAAGAACATGCAGGCCCTATCGCGCATGTTTTAGATTTAGAATCTGGGCATTCTGAATATACATTTGTTTAATGGAACATTATGGAATACACGTAGACAATATGAACTTGGCAAATCAAACAATGTGACCACGCAGCGTGAGCTTAAAATGCTGATATGTAGACCATAAAACAGAAATTTTACAGAGCACTTAAATTTGTAAATGCAAAAAAAATATAATGAAAGTTCGATGTCCGAGCTAAAATATGTTTTGCATATTGACTTCAAAACTTGCTCCACATCAGCAGGATATGAATCCCATAGAACAGGCAATTATGGCGCGAAGCGACAGCAAAAATTTCATATACTAACATGAAAATTTTTTTTTTTAATTGCAAGTCTTCCCTTCACATTATGTCATTCACTCGTCTTCCTCTTATTTTCCTTTTCTTTTTTCTTCTGTCTTTCTTCTTTTCCTTTTCTTTTTTCTTCTGTCTTTCTTCTTCTTTTCCTTTTCTTTCTTCTTTCTCCCTTTTTTTTTTGCTCTGCCAATTTTTTCTGGGGGGGCACCTGGGGGGGCACACCAAATCTCAGGGGGGGCACGTGCCCCCCCCCCCAGGCCCCCCCGTAGCTACGCCACTGCTCATTGCTGATTGGCTGAGAGCGCAGTGGTAACCCCTGTTACAACCGATAATGTCGCACCAACGCATAATGTCGCAATCTGCGACATTATGCCAAGAGCGTCCGACGCATAATGTCGCAGACAACGCATAATGTCGTAGTTTTTCTAACGCATAATGTCACATGTCGCAACGCATAATGTCGCAGCAAATCGTCAACGCATAATGTCACATGTCGCAACGCATAATGTCACAGCGGTATTTTCTTCAGGACTCGAGCTACAGATAAGATATAAAACATGCTTTTACTGAGTATTTTGAGACACGAAAAAGAGAATGAAATTATTTTGAAATCAGGATTACTCTTTGTATGGATATTTGTCGCTTTATTACCATTTCGTCTACTGCCTTTTCCCCACTATCGCATGGTCTGATATCATTTCGTCTACCATTAGTTAGTCAACTATCAACATAGTCCAATAACCATTTCGTCTAATTACCATCTCATCTAATAGCCAGTTGGTCTAATAGCCGTTGTGTTTATTATCATTTAGTCTAATTGTATTTTTTTTAGTTGGTCCAATATCCATTTTGTCCAATATCATTACGTCTATTACCTTTTGGTCTAATAGCCAATTGGTCTAATAACGACTTGGTGTACTCTCATTTTCGTCCATGTTCTATTTGGTCTAACTTCAGTTGGTTCGCTATCACTTTGTCTAAATCCATTTTGGCTAACACTCATTTGGTATCGTTGCCACGGGTCCATGCAATCACCAATAGGTCCAATCATTGGTTCTAGGACAATTACTCCACGGACAATCACCTTTCCGGACAACTAATCCCTGACAAGTTTACCCACCCGAGGACAATTACCCCCCCCCCCCCCCCGGACAATCACTCCCTGAGGGCAATCACCCCCGAGGACAATTACCCCCAGACAATCACCCCCTGGACAATTATTTCACAGACAAGGCCCCCAGCAAATGCCCCCGAGGACAATGATTCCCCCAGACAGTTACCGCCAAACAATTACCCCCGGAAAATCCCCCCCCACCTTCTCTCTGGCATCGAATCAAGCGTGAACCGCAGGGGGGAAGGGGGCACTCGACCAAAAAATTGGTAGGGGTGTGCCGCGGGCGAGACAAAAAACGGGGTCCTTGGAACGGATCGCTAGCGTGTCAGTGCTGATGCATCCCTGTGGAACGGACATGCGTGCATGATGTAGCTAGCCCGGCGGCACGTCCGCCGGGTGCGCTCGCGCAGAGGTGATGGTCGGACAGCGCTCTGCGGCCGCATTTCACCAAAATTGCAGCTCTTTCTAGCAGATCAATGCGACCGGAACGGCGTAACGAAATATATGACAAGCTTTGGAGCAGATTTCTTTCTTCTTTTTTCTCGATAAGAAGAAAATGTTTTGCCTTGGAGCGGCTTTCTTTGTTCTTTTTCTCAATAAGACAAAGATGCTATGCCTTGGAACGGAAATTTGAGTGTAAAAATGGGGGTCCCCTCCGCGGCACATTATTATATACTGAGTGCCCCCCCCCCCGGGCGTGAACCATTATAATGGTCTGGGTCGGTGGCACAGGTTTTCAATATATTTTCTACTTTATCTTATGTTAATAACTTTCTCTCTTATATCGCTCTCTCTCCTTTTTTCTCTCTCCCTCTCTCATTTTCTTCTTTTTCATATTTTTTCTTCCTTTTCCGCCTTTTTTCTTTTTTTTGTTAGCAATGCCTTCTGCATCATGAAAAATGGGGGTGGGGGCTTGCGCTATATAGCTACGCATATGTACATCAGAAAATGTGTAAACTGGCCCACATACTAAGTTTTCATAGAACAATTGAACATTCATGAAAAGACACGATTAGACATAATAATCACAAATGCCTAATTTCTCTGATTCCAACTGATCTGATTTTTTCTTGATTCATTTGGGGTTTAATTTCAGGAAAAAATCAGGAAAATAGATAAAACATTAAAAAGACACCTTCACAGGTAGAAATATTGAAAGTCGGTAACGCAAACCATCAACACTACTATTGACAAGAAGAACCTATAAACCTGTTATTTTAAAACAATTCATCTAACAAGAAGCTAAGAATTATGAAACAATTGGTGCACATTCCAGATTAAGATGTGGCTTTAGTTTTCATACAGTAAGCAAAAAAAAAAAATATGCAAAGATAATATACACAAGAACGCCTTGTAATTTTACAATTTAGGCCATAACTCTGTGCACTCCCTTTGTCTAGGGGGTTATTGTCCCCGGGGCAGGGTAATTGTTCCCGTTGGTAATTGTCCTCTGGGGTAATTATCCGGGGGTAATTGTCCTGGGGGGGGGTAATTTTCCTAAGGGGTAATTGTCCGGGGGTAGTTGTCCGGGGGTAATTGTCATCGGGGGGTAGTTGTTCAGGGGGTAAATGTCCGGGGGTAATTGTCCGGGGGGAAATTGCCCTAGGGGGTAGTTGTCCGGGGGTAATTGTCCTCAGGGGGTAATCGTCCTCGGGGGTAGTTTTACAGGGGGTAGTTGTCCGGGAGTAATTGTCTAGGAGGGGGGGTAATTGTCCAGGGTGTACTTGTCCGGGGTGTAATTGTCCTCAGGAGGTAATTGTCCTCGGGGGGTAATTGTCCTCAGGGGGTAATTGTCCAGGGGGTAATTGTCCTCGGGTGGGTAAACTTGTCAGGGATTAGTTGTCCGGAAAGGTGATTGTCCGTGGAGTAATTGTCCTAGAACCAATGATTGGACCTATTGGTGATTGCATGGACCCGTGGCAACGATACCAAATGAGTGTTAGCCAAAATGAATTTAGACAAAGTGATAGCGAACCAACTGAAGTTAGACCAAATGGGACATGGACGAAAATGAGAGTACACCAAGTCGTTATTAGACCAATATCTGTAGCTCGAGTCCTGAAGAAAATACCGCTGTGACATTATGCGTTGCGACATGTGACATTATGCGTTGACGATTTGCTACGACAGTATGCGTTGCGACATGTGACATTATGCGTTAGAAAAACATTATGCGTCGGACGCTCTTGGCATAATGTCGCAGATTGCGACATTATGCGTTGCTGCGACATTATGCGTTGGTGCGACATTCCCGACCTTTCGTTTGAGGACGCGAACGCTTATTTACAACGGTAGTTGACTTTGGAAGGGACTTTTTGGGCCCGTCATCATGGTCGTAAAACTCAGTCCTGCAATGCAAATTGTGTGACATGAGATTTTTTTTTCGTTTCGCATCTGCGACGGAAACATTCAATATGCGTTTCGTGTGCAAAATTCTGGTTGCTACTATGGTAACAGCGATTTATCCGATTGAGGACGACTTTCCAAAGCCACATTTGACTCCTCCTAGAGCTCGAGAGGCCGCCCGGGGGGCCCACTTCCATTGATTAGTGGATACCAGTAGCGACCACCCGTAAAGGGGGACAGAGTGGGCAGGTACGTTACGTATATAGGCCTATGTAACGTTATAAGGGTGTCAAAACGATGTTTAAAATGCTGAATAAAGGGATATATATTCAATACTTGTAGGGTTTCACAGGCCAAATACTTGTTAAGAGATGCATTTTCATAATCTGGAAAAGAATTGCTTCACTTGTTTAGCATGTTTAGGGTACTTATCGAAACCCCATGGTCGTGCCTGGTATCCACTCATCAATGGAAGTGGTCCCCCCGGAATTTGAATCTAATCCCCATTTCTGGGGAATGTAAAACATAATGCCCCTCACATCGTGTGCGAGAGGCATATCGTTTGTGTATAAGGAGTAAACAAAAGAAACAAACGAAACAAAAGGAAACGAATTCAAAGGTATCGCATATGATGTGTACATATCAACGCATGCGAAATGTTCGGCTGGAGAGGTTGATCTTATCCATGAAATCAATTGCCAGTGATCCACCAATAATCCACATTAAGTGTAATATCGATTCGATGGACTGTAATGATCTATATTTAAGCCTTCATTCAGTAAGTTTTTCCTCACTCAATATGTTCTCGATTTGTTTGAAAAACCACTTTCTTATCCATGTCATAAATCTATTTTAGGTCCTGCATTTTGAATATCTCCAGCCATCAGTCGTAATATACATGCATGTATGCGGTACGGGTGTCGCGGAAAGGGATTTTGCACACGAAAAGCAGATTTGTAGGGCCTGTAACCCCCCTGTTACACAAAGCTTAGCATTGATCGTAGAGCAGTTTTCTACGTTTGATTCTATTGACTGTAATGCACAATCAATCTTAAAAATCAAGTGTATGATTAAGCGTTAACTTTTGTGTTAGGGGACCCTAATACTAGCGTCCGTGATGATTGCGAAAGGTCCCAATTATCGGTTGTAACAACCCCCATCTATGGCTATCATAAGTTACATTGCTCTTAAGTGGGATTTGTCTATTATAGTTACCGGTGGTTCGTATCCTGGCACGCTGTCCATTTGGTCACGCCTTGGTGGCTGGCGAGTTTGCTGCGGCTGAGGGGGTAGCCGACGGTTCGCTCCCACTTCCATCGAAGAACGACCTTTAACGATACATGGAAAAAAAAGAGATAAGAAAAGGAACAAAACGAAAATGACAATATGAAATATGATATAATTTTCGAATTATGCATGTACATGTAGGTCCTATTGCCATAATCTATACAATAAACTTTTCTTTTGGTCATTCCGCCACTGCAGCAACTATAATCATCACCTACACTCTAAAAAGGGTTAACCCAATGATTGGGTAAAATCGGAGCATGTATGTTGGTTGGGTAAAATTATTTGCAAATTTTACGAAATGTTGCGTTGAAATAGCCCAATATAGGCTAAACAAAAATACCCAGCAAACATGCATGTTCCCTTTCTACCCCAAATTGGGTAAAATCTTACTCAATGTATTTAGCCCCCCCCCCCTCCCCTTCAAATGAGTAGACCTATAAGAAAATGAGATTTCTTACCCTTCCTCATGCAGTATATGGCCACTATGATCATTAAAAGAAGCACTGCGCCTCCAACAGAGGCTCCAATGATGATTGGGAGACCGATTACTGTAACAACAATAATAATAAAAACGACAGTTAAAAGAGAGAAAAAGACGGATTATGATAGAAATGATGGGCATTTATAGAGCGATATCTACCTAGAAGTAATCTATTCCAATGCGCATTAGGGTGTGTGCGCGTGTGTATGAGGGTGTGTTTGTGTGAAACAGAAAGAGACTATATATATATATATATATATATATATATATATATACATATATATATATATATATATATATATATATATATATATATGGCGTGAATTGTGTGTGTGCGTTTTGGGATGGTTTGTGTTTGTGCGGGTGTGTTGTAGTTGTGCGTGCGTTTAAAGGGCCCACGTGTCTGTGTGTGACGATGGGTGCATTACGTGTGCCTGAGAGAGAGAGAGAAAGAGGGATAGTGAAGGGACAGATAGATACAGAAAGAATGAAGGAGATGGAATGAGAGGTGGAATAGAAAAGAGGGGGACCGATCAGGACAAAACAAACAGGTGGCACAAAGTAGTTATAAGGGAGATAGGTCAGACCGGTCGAAAAAAAAATATGTAGGGGGGAAATTGAGATATAGATCGCAAGGTGAACTCCAATGAATATAGAGGGATAGAGAGAGGGGAGCGAGAGAAAAAAAATAATCCAAATTAGTATGCCCCTTCAACGAGACAAAGTGGGAAGTGTTGGTTTAGCCATTATTAGCATGATTAGTTGCCGTAACATCAAATTCAATACACATTGTAATGAAGTCAATCACGTATGTAATTCACAACACATACCTCCCTCAAGAAAATTTATTTGCGTTTGAAATATACTGTAATAATATTTTATAGAAAAAGCAAATCTGCAAATGAGGTAAAAAAAAAAAAAAAAGCATTCCCGCGATTGGCTTTTGCTCTTAAAGTCCCAATTGAAACCAAATATAAGTATAAATGTATTGTTCCACACTGAAACCAACTGGTCCAAATTGTCTTCCATTCAGATAAATTGGTGGTATAAATTATTTCCCATTGAAACCAATTGTCCCAATTGAAGATTTTACAATTGGTCTTAATGTGAGTTATTGACCTAAACTGCCATGGTAAAATGCAATCGGAACTAATTGGGACAGCATAATACACACCGGCTGGCAGTGGAGTAACTACGGGGGGCATGGGGGCACAGGGAAAGGAGAAAATGTGGGAAAAAGGAAGAGAAACGTAGTGGGAAAAAGAAATTATTACTCATTACAATGTTACTTTATATGTTATCTTATATTACATAAGAAACATTTTCATCCTAACTTTATGAAAAATAATTTGCTCATGGCTTATGTCTTCATTGTTCCCGGTGCTCGCATTGTCTGTTTAATGAGATATATAATCCCGTTGTACTAAAACCCCTCGTTTTTTAGTCAATATACACCAAATATATCCTAGCACTTCGAGTTATTATTGTTTGATGTAGTGACAGATAAACTAGTGATATATAAAGTGATTCCTCCATGTTAAAGTTTTGATATAAAACATTACCATAGCGTTAAGTCTTAACATAAAGTCTTAATATAAAATATTACGTTCGCATTAGTGGATTAGTAATATATGTCTGCTCTCCATAAATTCCTAAAATCAGTATTTAAAATGTCTCTTTTTGTGATCTGAATATCAAAAATTTTCAGCTCGTGCTTCGCGATCACATCATTTGGTTAGTGAAATACGTATGGTCTTAGTGAATTCCTACAAAGAAGCCTTCGAATGCCCCCACTTGAAGTCTGAATTATCTAAATTTTCAGCTTCGCACTCGCAATATTTGATTAGTGAGATGCGTATGATAATCATGATTACAATGACTACAAAAAGTGCTTAATTAGTTCAGATGTAATTCTCACAAAATCGGCAAGCGCTTGGCACTCGCATTACATAACTATGGTGAGATATGTATACTCTTAATGGATTCCTTAAAAAAATAGTCCTTAAAACATGTAAGATATTCCTGCTTGGGGTCAATATATACAAAAATTTCAGCTTGCGTTTGCATTGTTTAGTGAGAATGGTACGTACCATAATTACAAGAATTTGATTATAAGGTCCCTTTTTAGGTCTGAATATCAAAAATTGTCAGCTCGCGCTTCGCGCTCGCATTATTTGATCAGTGAGATACATATCCGTTTAATGGCATTGTCCTTAAAATGTCTCTATTAGGTGAGTATACCTGGCAACTAAGTGACTCAGTTATTTTGCTGGTGCCCCCAATGGTGTGACTGAAGGTAAGCCACTGCTGGCTGGTAGGAGTAGGCGTAGGATGTCAAGCGAACCCATTGGTCCCCGATGAAATCATGTGGCAGATCAAATTTCAATGTGTTTTTAATTGTTTTCACCATGGTCCTGGGAAGAGGATGTGCTGGGGTGCTGCGTATTATTCACCATAGGCAGCACTCCCTAGAAATCTGGTAGGTGCTCAATAACATAAATTTAACACCTTTTAATATTTTTTTATTTGTTTTTCAAATTTCTCGTGACTAAATGAGCATCATTTCGTATTAACCGCCCCCCCCCCCCCTTATTTTATTATTATCCATTTTTTGCTTGCACTCTAAATAATATTGGGTAAAAGTGCTCCATGAGGGTGATTATGTGTCCAACCAACATTGGGCAATTCTTTAGGGCACTTTTATTTATCCAGTGTAATGGAAGTCTTGCCCGTTGCTCCTTATTTTTTTAACCTTACTGGACAATATGCTTCCCGCATTGAGTAAAATACTGCATAAAATTGGTTGGACACATAATTACACTCGTGGTGTTTTACCCAATATTTTTTACAGTGTGTCATTTTTTTTTTTTTCCTGGTGGACCTTTTCCTTTTGTCATGTTTGTAGCGAACCCCACCCCTCCTTGTTTTTGCTTGTAGAATTTAAACCAGCACACCAGGTTAATGAAAAAACAGGGCCCTGCTTTTCAATTGTTTTGTTTTTGTTAATTGTTTCTGGCTTGGGATGGACTGATGACGGTAACTTTTACCTGTTTCCGCTCCTGTAATCTTCGAAGATTCGCTGGACACACCGTTTCCGTAGCTTACAAGCGCCATATTTTTCCATGACCGTCCGCGTGGAACAATCAGGTATTCACCGACGCCGACACAGTCCTGGGCCGCTGCGTCGGCCTGATTGAGTGCCTGCTGGTCGATGAGATGAAAGCAGAGACCGTTTGGGAGAGTAGTACTGTTGCTGTTCGCTTGGACATCCACGCTCCCGCCGCGCTGGCTGCTGTAAACGCCTTCGACTCCTGTAACAGAAATTCCATCAAAGTAGAATTTCAACCTGACATTAAATATGGTTTAATGATAACGGAAAAGTATATAGAGAAAAATATTGGTGAAGGTTTGATTAAATATCATCAAAGAATAAGAAGGTTATGACAGTTTAAATTTGTCATTTATGTGACGTCATATGCGTGCAACTCCCTATACATCATGAATTCATTTTTTTCTATAATGAAACATGATGACAAAAAGTTAAAAGCATTTTTCACATTCACCCTCAAATTTACATATCAATATTTTTTTAGAAAATTGCTTTTTTTTTAATTCACATCACACGACATAAGGAGCTGCTAGTCTGTGACATCACAAAATTAACACTTCGAAAATTCACAACTTCGTTTTTACTTGATGAATTTTCATCAAACCATCACCAACATTTTCCCTATTTCTAGTTTTATTTATGGGGGGGCTTTCATTAACACAAATTTGTTTTAAGTTTAAACTTCTTCTTCTTCTAGACAATAATTATTAAAAGAGGATGATTTGTCTATCATTTCTACGGATAATAACAATACTAACGCTGGTTAACGAAAGGAAGTTCCAGGGTTTCCTAAATCTGAATTGTTTTTATTCTTCTTACGTTCAAACCAGTCATTCAAAATAGTGGGTGTCAGTCCAGAAGAAGTTCCAGTCTGGCATTAACTCGATTGCCCCTCAGGGGAGGGGCAAGCGAGAGCGGATCCATGGGTGGTTATACCATGTACACTAGATTATGAAATCCCTCGGAAGGGGTTAAAAGACACCTGCAATTCGAACAGAAAGGGGTAAAAAGATACTTGCTATTCCCTCAGAAATGGGTATGAAGATTCTTGCTATTCCCACAGAAGGGGGTAAGGAGAAACGTGCTATTCCCTCACAAGCAGAGGTGGCGAAAGCGGGGATGGGGGATGGGGGTCCGCCCCTCCCCTTAATTTTTTGTTGATAACCTTTTTTTTGTCAATCTTGTTTCCTGTGTCCATCCCAAAATCTTTGGTGGACACTCCCTACATCCGCCGCCAATGATCACAGGAGTGAGGAGAACCTTGCTCACAAGGGGGGCAAGAAGACACTCGCTATTCCCTCAGAAGGGGAGCCTATTTCCTCGAAAGGGGGTGAGGAGAAACATGCTATTTCCTTAGAAGGGGGTAAGAAGACACGTGCTATTTCCTCGAATTTGGGTGAGGAGACACATGCTATTCCCTCAGAAGGGGGTAAAGAGATATTTGCTATTCCCTCAGAAGAGGGTAATAAGACATTTTTTATTCCCTCAGAAGAGGGTAATAAGACATTTGTTATTCCCTCACAAGAGGGTAATAAGACATTTGCTGTTCCCTCAGAAGAGTGTGATAAGACAATTGCTATTCCCTCAAAATAGGGTAATAAGACATTTTCTATTCCCTCAGAAGAGGGTAATAAGACATTTTCTATTCCCTCAGAAAAGGGTAATAAGACATTTTCTATTTCCTCAGAAGAGGGTAATAAGACATTTGCTATTCCCTCAGAAGAGGGTAATAAGACATTTGCTATTCCCTCAGAAGAGGGTAATAAGACATTTGCTATTCCCTCAGAAGACGGTAATAAGACATTTTCTATTCCCTCAGAAGAGGGTAATAAGACATTTTCTATTCCCTCAGAAGAGGGTAATAAGACATTTGCTATTCCCTCAGAAAGGGGCAAGAACAGGGTCCTGTCCACGGAGGAGTAGTTGTTTTTTTTAAAAACGGACATACTGAAGCCTTTCGGACATGCACTCATCGGAGTAAGATCGCATGAAGGACTAAAACTATATATTGTTTTACTTTAGCACCTTAGTCATTCATGCGATTTTACTCCGATGACAGTTTACGTTTTTGCGGTACCAAACACTCGTATATTCCATTGTTACTGGGGCGCTGAGCATTGTCACAGCACCCTAGTAACAATATATAATCCTCCGTGGCCAAGTCCCCAGTTATATCCCCAGAATGGGGGTAAGGGAACACTAGTTATTCCCAGAAAAAAAAGGTCTTCAACCACAAATACTCGTACCAGAAAAAAAAATGACAAACAAAAAAAAGGTCTTCCATTTCAAATTCGTCAGGGGGGGACAGAGATACCTCCCTTGCTGGTTCTGTTTGTGTTTCATTGTATAATTTTGAGAACAATCCACCATGTTTGTGATTATAATCAATAAATTTTGAATTGAATTGAATTGGGTTGTGACTCGTCAGGGGTCTGCCCCCACCCCCCCCCCCGTAGTTACGCTAGTGGTTATTCCTATAGAAGGGGGTAAGAAGGCAATTTCTATTCCCTTCACTTTTTATCATTTTTTTCATTTCTGGAGAAATATAACCATGGTATTGGACCAATTAGAACTATCTCGTTGATCTTGAATATTTCTAAATCTCATATGTATTCTTGTGGACCCTTGAAATGTATCTTTTGGGTAATCTATGCCACATTAATGTACCATTAATAGAGGAATATGCATTATTTTCTAAAGTTTATCAGTTGTCATTTATAAATTTACCTCCCATATGTAAAATAAATCTTATGGCATAAACTAATAATCGTGAATGTTTCATGCTTTAGTCAGAATTTGTGAGTTTAGAACTTATCCTTTGTTACTGTAAGTAGACATTTGCTATTCCCTCAGATTTGATTTGGCTCGATTTGACTTTATTTTACATATTTCACAAGTACAAACAAAAATATGAAAACAATATCAGAAAAGTCATGAGAATACAAATCAGGCAAGGCCTTAAACTTAATTGAACTTAAAGAAAATAGCGACTTGGAATTAAAGACAATTTAAAAGAGTGAAATATGAGGGAACCTACATAAAAGAGCAAAGCTTGTTAAATCTGCAGGATCCATAAAAAATATCAGTCTTAATGAGTAGGAGAAGACAGGTAAGTAAATTGATTATAATAAAGTAATGCCAAATGTGACGATTGTGGATATGTCTGCCAGTCTATGACTATTATTCTCATTATGACATTCAGACATGGCAAAAATGGATTAAAGAACACTTGGATTTTTTTATTTTAATGTTTTGTCGGAGAGAGGGGTTTCCGCATCCACCTATGGTATTATTACATTATCAAATATTAATCTCATATTCAAAACAACAAGGCTGTAGTTAATGGCCATGCTACTGACACAAAGGGGATATATTAATTTCCTTGTATGATTTCATATTATAGTAGAGGTACTACACTTACCTAGTTCCGAAGGTGACAGAGCTAAGATTGAAAGAGAAACCAATATAAACGATTATTTAGGATTTTCTAGGGGATCCCATCGGCAGACAAACTATCATTTCCTCACTTCCTAACCGGAGAAGCAATACATGTATAGTTTCAATTTCAGTGACACATTACACGCATGATATTGAGTAATTTCATTCAATATTATTAGAACTGGAAAGGAAGAACTCAATGGACTACTGGGGGATTTTTACATAGACACGAGCAAGGAAATAAAAAAAACAGACAGTCTTTTTAAATTGTACCCCGGCTTTTACCTTTTATGTTTCATTGCTTATTTATGTATTTTTATTTCTTGTGTGTGTTTTGGTCTTGAAGGTATTGTTTGGGGGTGCCCCAAAGACCACCCCCCCCCCACACACACACACACACACACACATTCGTACGCTAGTAGCTAGAGATGTTTTTTATTGCTTTTCTCAGAGAAAGGGAGATGAGGAAGAGAAGAGAAAAATAATTCACAGTATTTGCTATTTCTGTTACTTTTTAGTAATTTCAGAAAATTTCAATTACGAATAAAAACCTAAAACTACATGGCTTCATCGTGCGCAATGATCACACAACTGTATGAATACCCATTTTTTGTTTCATAAGTTTTCTTTTTAAGGAAAGGAAAGTGGTGTTCTATGTTGTTTTCATTCTTATAAAAACTGATAAAAAAATATTTATTGCAAATGAAAGCACGAAACTAAATTATGTGAAAGCAAGTAATTTAATTACATAAACGAAACACAACTGTTTGAATTCCTTCTTGGTCTCAGATGTTGCCTTTTACGAAAGAGAAAAAATCTGCGCACTCGATGTATTTAAGTTATTTTCATTCTTATCATATCTGAACAAATATAAAATGAACAATTGACATCAGTAATTTCTAGAAAAAAAAATATTACAAATAAAAGCCAACATTGATTTTTTATTGTTCAACATCAACCTTACTTTCTTCTACAAGGGAGACAGGTTTTACACATTTGCATGAAAATACTTGATCATAATTTTATGAAATAAGATATGAAAAAGGAAATGGGGATACACCATCGTCAGTCTGCCTATTTCGCATTCATGACGGCATTCACATTTAATTATTTTACTTAATACATTCACAGCAAAAACTGTGGTGTTTACTGGTGTACATAGAGGACCACACCAGTTATTTTACACCGGTGTTAAATTGGTGGTGTTAGGTTTACACCTATAGGTGGATTACAACACCTATGGTTGTTACATTTACACTCTTTGGTGTTATATTCAATCTCTAGGGTATTATTTTAACACACCAGGGTGTGGTCCTCTATTAACACCAATTGCTGTCAGTTTTAACACCACAGTTTTTACAGTGTTTAATTCAGAAAATATTGATAGATTTGAATGCAATTACTAGTTCAATTATTTATCAAATCCTTTCAATTTTGTTCAAATTAAACAGCACTTTTTTAGTTTTTTCGGCCTGGTGTGCCACTCTTAGACATATGGGCCTCGCTAAAAAAATGAAAGCTTGGTAATAGACCTTACGCATGTGACGTCATAATCGCATAGTGCCATCCCTCAGAGGATATAAGAATATGCATAAAGGGAGTTGTCAGAGATGCACCAGCCGCATATCACCAACACATGCAAGGCAATAGCTTCAGCCTCTAAGATGGCGGCGTGATGACGTCAATACATAAGGTCTATGTAGATGACATTCTTACGTCGTGTTGACTTTTGTACGAACTCGTTATCTTCGCTGAATCCAAACACAGTGTGACTCTTCACGGTGATGTCGTACAGCGTAAAAGGCCGAAGGTTGTCGATCCTGACACGAGTCAGTATGATTCCGGAAATCTCCGAGCACTCGTCCGGTCTGAAGACCTCACAGTAGGTCACTGTGAAGGTTTGGGGTTTTCCCCCGGAAGCACCCTGCACCCACGTGACTATGAACGAGTTCACAGTCACAGAGGAAATCCAGTTGGCGGAATTGGAGGGACTTTCTGGTAAATCTGTTCAAGTAGAAATACGGAAGATACGTTTTTTGCTCAGTTAAATTCAATTTTCGATTTTTCTTTTCACATTGCATTAACATTGCAAATCAGTAAATATCATAATGGTAAATAGATTACATAAGAATAGTAAATCTAATACTACATAAACATCGTATGCGGAGATTGATGACTTTGCAAAGCGGGTTGCAGTCAGAAAGAACTGCCCTTATGGATAGGCCGATCGACAAAAGGATCGTAAAATATTATCATTAGAGGCGGAAGGCAAAAGATTTAGGGGGGCGGGTCCACATGAAATTTTGGTTACCAACCACAATTTTTTGACAGGCAAAAAAAAATTATCAAGCCAAATTTTAGGGGGGACCGCAACAAATTCAGGTAGGGGGACGCATGACAAAAAATTGACAAGCAAAAAAAAAAAAGGTTCTCAACAACAAATTTAGGGGGGCCGTCCCCCCACCTCAAATTTAGGGGGGCCTGTTTCCCCCCCCCCCCCCCCCCCCCCGCTTCTGCTGCCTATGAACATGATCATCCTAGAATCGTTAATTAGATGCACTTAATTAATAATGTAAGATAAACCAAACCAACACAAAAACAATATACGCAAGGATATAATTCAGTACCTAAAAAATATTATTATTTTCCAAAAAATGACATTAGGCCTACCTTCCATACTTAGTGATCCCAAATATCTTATTTCAGAAGGGAAGGGATTGTATAAGAATGGATTTCGACAGAGTATGAATTTTGTTTTTGATAAAGATGTACGGACACGTCCCAAATACAGTACATTTGTATAGACTTATCATCCTAAATTCATGGCAGATCAGGTTTTGGTCAGTTTCTTTTCTGCTGCACTGTAAAGAAATATTGGGTAAGCTTTCAGCCAACACGAGGGTGATTGTGTGGGGCATGTTATATTATTGATGATATGGGGCAATATTTATCCAATGCGGGAAGCATATTATTGATTGATTGATTGGTTGGTTGGTTGGTTGGTTGATTGATTGATTGATTGGTTGATTGATTGATTGATTGATTGGTTGGTTGGTTGATTGATTGATTGATTGATTGATTGATAACGAATTTATTCATTCCAAAATTTCAACAAAGTTGAAAAAAAGCAAAGCAAAATATAATATAACATTTTGAAATGAAATAGGAACCTTCTGGAAAGCAAAGGTTGTTATTGAAGGTTTCCTTCAATAAATAAGACATATTAATGCAAAAAAAAACAATATATATATATATATATATATATGTGTGTGTGTGTGTGTGTGTGTGTGTAATATACAAATTATATCGTTCTTGTTGAAGTTCAATATATATATAATATACAAGTCATCATATCTCTCTTGTAAAAATTATATGTAAGTCCTTGTTAAATATATTCTTTTTACATATTCTCCAAAGTACGAGATAAACAATGAAGAAAAAGTGAAAAGGACACACAAGACAAAACGTTACGAAAACAGGACGTGACAGAACGGTACAAGAACAAGACATGACAAAAAGTTATACCAAAACAAGACAGACGAAATATTACAAGAACAGACAAATTGAAACAAAAAGACGACAACAACAACAAAACAAAGGACAAAAAAGAGTAAAAGAAATCTGCACAGGTAGAGCGAATGAAAGGAGACGGAAAAAGAAGCGAAATAAAGGCAGGGGGAATCTGGAAGAACAGAAGATCCACAAGATATCCTAAGTAGGATGAATGATGTGAGTGTTATAGTTATTGGTTATGTTTTCTTTTAAGTGCTCTTTTGAAGCTATGAATAGTTGGCTTATTTCGTAAAGTTTGCGGAAGTGAATTCCAAAGTTTGATACCAGAAGATATGAACAGTTTGTTTTTTAATAATGTCCTCGTTCTAGGTAAATGGAAAAGTCCAGCAGATCTTGTAGGGTAGTGATGTACGTCCAGTCCAATAAGGTTTAAAAAAAATAAGCAGCAATTACTGAGAATGGGCAAAATTTTCATTACACTGGATAAATAAAAATGCCCAAAATAAATGCTCAATGTTGGTTGGACACATAATAACACTCATGGAGCCATTTTAACCAATATTTTTATAGTGTGTTCTCTCTTCTGTCACATCTGTGTACGTCTTCGTAGGCAAGAGGGGTCCACACACTACTAGCATTTTTCGTTTTGGTGGATCCCTCCATTTTATCAGATCTATATAATGTTTATGATAATTTGCTTTTATATACTTTATTTTGCTTCACTTCTGGAAAAATAAGATAATCTGATAATAGTGTACATACATTTCATTTGAAAATGTCATTGTCAATGTTTTTCGACCACTTTAATTTGTTCTGTTGAAAATGACATAGAACAAATTGAATTGAATTAAATCGAATAATGGACGTAATTATTTTCAACGAGAACCTCTATTCCGCTTACAAAAATAGAATAGTTTCATGTGCCCCAATGGTTACCCATATTTATAAAAATCGTTGATCTGCCACTAGATTTACTAATTCAGTCTCCATATGCAGGATATTCAAACTGAAACTACAATATAAACCACAATCCCAACAGACGCCCAATAAACGTAACATATAACTACCATATCTAACTGATGTATTAATCTCTTGTGGTGTAAATAATGTCATTAATAATTGTGAAAGCAGTAATATTCCTAAATATTGACTTCAACAACTCTTCTAATTTAAAGTGTTCACAATTAGTAGGATAAATTAGCTTAGTTCAAATAATTCGTCTGGACTACGGTCGCTTAAAGGTATTGTTTAACTTTGTGAACAGCTGATTGAAAAAAATTCTCAAACCAAGATGAAACATGTGTACAAGTGCATGTATTAGAACTAATAAACCCTGAAAACAACCATTATTGAGAATGAAAAGCTAAAACTACAAGGCAAACCCCGATTATGTAAATAGGCGTCTAATAGACACCTAAATAGTACACTTAAGTACATGGGATGAAATTAAGATGGTGTGTCCGGTCACTTTATATTTCAATTTTTGAAGCACTAAAAAATCATTTTCGAACGCTATTTTTTCTGGGCTTCATTTTTGTAAGATATCACAGACACAGGTGACAGGTGTGACCTTCTCGCTCAGATTTTTTAAATGTCAAACCAATGTTAACCAATCACTTTAATACATCGTTGTATTTTAAAGAACATTTTCCAGCCTGATACATTCCTGGGCCCCGTAAAAGTATCTTTCGTTCAACTTTTATGCCAATTACAAACCAGGGGCCCATAACCACAAAACTTAGCAATGATCGTAGAACATTTTTCAACGATTGATTCCATTGACTACAATATGCAAACATGCTTACGATCAATCGTTAACCGTTGTGTTACGGACCCTAGATCTCTTTCCATATTATGTAGAAACGCTAGCATATGGGCCTAAATAATGGTTTTGGGCCCCGTATTCTGAAGTCGGGTTTAAGTTAAACTCGGGTTTAAAGATGTGGTTTAAGTATGGGAAGCCAAAAGTATCAAAATTATTTATTAACTGTTATGTTATATTTATTGGGAGGCTGCACTCTACAAGCTCCGCTTTTTAGCAGCCTCCTCCAACCTGATATGTAATAATCTTGAATATAATTTTTGTACAGGGATACTTGGAAATATGTTTTGTTATTTATATGTCAAAATGAAATGAAATGTTTCTTATGTTTACTGTGCTCTTTCCTGATTCATCGATGGTGACGACAATAATCTTTTATCTTTTTAGTATGATATCTCTACTGTTAGTGATTTATGTAACAATTCTCTCTCCATACTTAAACCACAACTTTAAACCTGAGTTTAAGTTAAACCCGACTTCAGAATACAGGCCATAGTATCCAAGAACACCTGCAAGCGACCAGAATCAAACATTAATTCAGGGGGCGGAGCATGGCGTTCGGACGAATATGCGTAAATACATCTTTATTCGATAGTAAGGAAAATGGTTACCACCTAAACGTGGCAATGTCATCTAGTGACAAATGTTAACACGATATCCAGAAAAATAGATGCATTTTTCACCCTTTCTCCTCTCAATAGTTTCATAACGTCATAAAGGTTGTACCAATTGTCAAAAAAATAACTGCAAAACCCTTAAAGATTAATTTTTTGACATGTTTCGCTCATAAAAAAGTAAGGCGCTGATTAATTCGCTCAGATTTATCTCCTTTAAACCTACTTAGTGTGACATTGGTCTGGTTCAGGGGTGATAGGAGGAGCGAGTGCCCCCCCCCCCCCCATCACCCCTGCATTGATCATGCTGTGAAAGAGGGAAAAAACAAGAAAGATGGAGAAAAGGGAACTATATATGTTTTAAAAGGAGAAAGCTATATGTGGTGTAACTCTTCATTATTACACATTTTCTGGGGGGGGGGGGGAGAGGTCAGAGGTCACAAATGTAGGTCACATTATCCCCCCTCCCCCCACCCCCGCTCCCCATAAAGCAATCAGGTCACATCATTATAGCTGAATGAATGCTTTTTTTTAGGAAAGAAAGGTACTCAATACTTACTGCCAACATCAAAAGTAGCGCTAATGCTGAGGGGAGCCGAAAGACCATAATGCATTGCGGTGCACCGCACCACCTTCATAGACTCTACCGAGGATGCGGTAAGCGTCATCGTCCTTGATGACGTCACTAATGGAGAATCAGAAGCGCTGAAGTGATTGGCTTGATTTGAAATTTGAGGATTGAGATCAGGGGCGGACCAGGTGATATTGGCGGGAGGGTTGCATGGAGATGGAATGGTGCAGTTCAGCGTGTAAGGACGGTTGACGACTGCGTACAACGTGCTCTCGTTCGAAACCTCGACATCGTTTTCGACGTCAATGACGGCGATCTCCGTAGGTACATCTGTTTAATTTTTTTCAGAAAAGATCAAATGAATACATACAGGTATATGTATTGCCACAATTATGCGTAGTGTTTTTTTAGGGGTGGGATATACTTTTTTTATTAGTAGTTAATGGCGTAAGGTAATGGCGTAAGGTGCACAAATATGTCGGGGATTTGAATATTCTTAGGCTTTTGAATATTGCACACGGTCTGTTAAATAATGAAATGAAACTTTACATATAGGACTTTAGACTTAGAGGACACGTTTCTTCACTACCAGTACTGCCGAGGTCGTAGTATAGCCTGTTGATTAATGGTGTAATGGTTTTTTTTTACGACCATCCAAACTTGACTCATAAGTAGAGAAAAAATGAAGCCAAGCACGTAGTTTCTGAATTGACAAACCATGGTGCCATTAGGACATATACTTTCACATGAACATTTCTCTGGTGTAAAGCTAATTATTTTTATGGATGTTCACAATGTGTTTATATCACACCATGTGAATTTGTTGAAATTTGTAATAATAATGCTTGTTTTATTAGAGTTTCTTTCACTCTCTCTAATTATCCAAGTCATTTGCTTCTAGAATAGATTTTGCATTAATTAAAACCCCATTCACATCCTCAAATATCTGTATAGAGCTTTGGCATGTGACGTTTAAATGGTCTCATAGCGCCCTCCCTCAGAGGATATAGGAATACGCGTAAGCAGAGTTGTCAGAGATGCGCCAGCTTACCGGTGATAAGAACACTAATGCCTGTAAGGCAATGACTTTCGCCTCCAAGATGACAGCGGAATGACGTCAATGTATTTGGTCTACTTACATGTCACGGCGAGTCTGGAAGTGATGTCATCGAGTCCACCTCTCCTAACCACTTTACAGACATAAATTCCATCATCTGCAAGAGTTACGTCACTTATTGTCAGTGTAAAACCACTCGAAAGGCGGCCAGCTGTGTCTACCGCGTACTTCTCGGGAATAGACCGCGAGATTGAGCAGGAGATTACCGCATTACCGGTGCAGCCTGTGACGTTCACAATTTTATCGCGGCCATCTTTAGTCCACGTGACCCTGGCCAGCTCCTGTGGAGTTGTCTGGAAGGGGCAACGAAGGTAAGCTATCTCTCCGGCATTCGATCGTATGGTGGTCTGAGAAATCACTTCATTTCTTCCTACAAACAGAATTGAAATATACAAACTGCGAGTTTGATAAATTAAAAAATATACACATTACATTTTCGATCTTAGTTAAGGGTTCGGTTAATATTGATTTGACTTTAATTCTTTAAGAAAACCAAGCAGCAAGCAAAGGTCCCATTTCTCATCTGACGGTGTCTGTGGTGTGTGGTGTAAAAATGAAGCCCTGACATTATTGCACCCGAAAATCACTATTCAGTGTTAAAACGAGTGGGACATATAGTGATTGGAAACACCGACCCAATTTCATTCCTTGTACTACATTATACTCTGCATGCTCTATAAGGGATGAATTAAATGCCGAATGAAAGTGCATAAACAAGTTTGATTTTTTTTCTTCCTGTCTTGTTTATTAATTTGTGTACCTGCATGAACGGAATAATGAAAGAAAAAATAAAACACACATCAAAGCTCGGGATTTGTTTAAAACCAAATGTATTGTTAGCCCGTCTTTCAGCAATATAAAGCAATTTACACAGTATCATCACACTGCAAAAACTCCGGTGTTGATTTAACACCAGCACGGAATCTACATATGTCTACACCAGAGAAGTATTGAAACACCACCAGTTTGGAATCAAACCGATGCTGTTTTAATACTGATTGGTGTTGTATAAACACCTACCTGGTGTTAGACCAAAACGAAACTGGTGTTGTTTAACACTTCTCTGGTGTGGACATATATAGAATTCGGGCTGGTGTTAAATCAACGCCAGAGTTTTTGCAGTGTACAATTGTTACAATTGAAGAGAACTCTCAGGTATGATATGGCGATGATAACAAATAATGGCAACTATTATGGTAATTTAGTATGATAACGAAAATTGCGATAAATTATAACATTGCTAATAAAGCGATTATTTTCAAATCAGAAAAATTGATAATAATGACGATAATGATATGAAAAACAATAGTAATTATAATTAAGAAACTATGGAGTCCAACGTCTCGACCAAAACTCCCCCGACTTTGCCTTGACATGGGAAATGCATAAATTTAGCCGACATTGATTTTGACTCATCTCCTCTCCAAAATGGCCACTTGTGATATTATTTTCCATGAAATATAGGCATTATAGTAGAGCGGATTAGCCGAACAATAATATTGTGCAAATTTTGACTAAACTTTAAAATAAATCTTACGGCATATACTAATACTTGTGAAAGTTTCATGCTTTAGTCAAAATTTGCACAATTGTTGTGATTTTTGAAGCTTACTATTATAATCAGTAATATGCCGAACCTCCAAACTTCACAATCTACCTTCTAAGATTTGATATAGGCCTATGCATGCAAATAACATCCGTAAAATATCTTTAAATCTTCATATATTATTTTCGGATCTGTGAGTTGCTGATCACAGAAAATTCATGCAGTATGCAGATTTCTTCATAAGATTTTACTTTTGTGAGTGTGTGGGGCCTGTTACAACCGATAATAGGCACCTTTCGTAAACCTCTACAACGCGAGATTAGAGTCGGTTAACTCAAAAGTTAACGATTAATCATAGACTCGATTTTCTAGATTGATTGTACATTACAGTCAATACAATCAAACGTAGAAAACTGTTCTACAATCATTACCAAGCTTTGTGTTACAGGCCTAGAGATCTTCCTTTTCGTGCAAAGCTCTTTCATACGATACCAGCATGCCATGCCATTTGCCTGCCTGAGCTCGCGGCGGGACTGTACCTGTATCATGGCTATGACTCCAGCTGGCTGGAGACATGCGAAATGTAGATTATGACATGGATAAGAAAGTGGTTTTTCAAACAAATCGAGTACATATCATGCATGTTGAGTAAGGAAAAACTTACCGAATTAAGGCTTAGATAAAGATCATTACAGTCCATCGAATCGATATTGCATTTAATGTGCATTATTTGTGGATCACTGGCAATTGATTCCATGGGTCAGATCACCTCTTAAGCCGAATCATTTCGCATGTGTTGACATGTACACAGCATGCAGCAGGCCATAAACCGTCTAAATTTGCGGAGTCTTTTCTTTTGCCTGCACCTTCTACACAAACTATATGCCTCTACCACACAAAGCAATTGGCAGTATGATTTACTTTTCCGCAGAAATTGAGAGTTTGCCGGGGGTACACTTCCATTGATGAGTGGATACCAGGAGCGACCATGGGGTTTCGAAAAGCACCCTAAACAAGGGAAGGTCTTTTCCAGATTAGGAAAATGCATCTCTCAACAAGTATTTGGGTTGTGACACCCTACAAGTAGTGGAAATATATCCTTTTTTCAGTATTTTAATCATCGTTTTTAACACCCTCATAACGCTACATAGGCGTAACGTACTTACCCACTCTTTCCCTTTTTACGTTTGGTCGCGCCTGGTATCCACCATTCAATGAAAGTAGGCCCCCCGGGCGGCCTCTCGAGCTCTTGGAGGAACCGACTTTGGATTTGGAAAGTCGTCCTAAATCGGATATATCGCTGTTACCATAGTAGCAACCAGAATTTTGCACACGAAACGCAAATTGAATGTTTCCGTTCCAGATGCGAAATGAAAAAAAAATCTCATGTCACACAATTTCCATTTACAGGACGGAGTTTTACGACCATGACGACGGGCCCAAAAGACTCTTCCAACATGAACTACCGTCCTAAGTAAGCGTGAACGTCCTAAATGAAATGTCGGGAATGTCGCAGTCAATGCATAATGTATTTTTTAACACATAACGTCACATGTCGCAACGCATAATGTCGCAGCAGATTGTCAACGCATAATGTCACATGTCGCAACACACAATGTCACAGCGGTATTTTCTTCAGGACTCGAGCTACAGATATACAGATATAAAATATGTTTTCACTAAGTATTTTGAATTTTACAAGAAAGAAAATTAAGTGATTTGGAAATCATTGTATGGATATTTATCGGTTTATTGCCATTTCGTCTACTGCCTTTTTCCCCACTATCGCATGGTTTGATATCATTTCTTCCACCATTAGTTAGTGAACTATCAACATAGTTCAATAACAATATCGTCTAATTACCATCTCGTCTAAAAGCCAATTGTACTGCTGATAGCCGTTTTGTTTATTATCATTTAGTCTAATTGTATATTTTTTCAATTCATCCAATATCCACTTTGTCCAATATCATTACTTCTATTACCTTTTGGCCTAATAGCCAATTGGTCTAATAACCACTGGGTCTACTCTCATTTCGTCCATGTTCCATTTGGTCTAACTTCAGTCGGTTCACTATCACTTTGTCTAAACCCATTTGGGCTAACAATCATTTGGTATCGTTGCATAGGTCCACTCACTAATAGGTCCAATCACCGGTATCTTCTTCAGGACTCGAGTTACATAACTAAACAATTGACGGCAGCGCGAGTCGAAAAATAAATTTTGGATCTAAGAACAGGACGCTCTTTTAATGTTTTGTAAATCGTAAAATGGATGGGTAACTAATCGCTAGTCTTTGTGTTACGGAACCTTGGTTTAATCAATTCTATGTTATAGTCCTAACGTTTCAATAGATGAACCCTAAATTGTAATGATTTTTGATGCAATTTATTATTGAAGGTAGACAGACTTCAGGTTTTAAATTTCATCATGAAATTAGTAGCTTCCAATAATATGATTATTTCTTTTCTTTCTCCTTCTACACATTAAAAACGCTGTTTGAAATTTTAAACACGGCTGTTTGCTATGTGAATCGCACAGTAGTTGTCAAAACCATGCTTAATTTATTGAGAATCAAATATTAAGAATTAAACTTTGTTGTTTAAGATTTAAACTCTTGTTTAAACTGCTTGAACAACTGTACGATTCATATAGTAAACAGCGTTATTCGTAAATTTAAACATTTTTATTGTGTACCCACAAATATTTCAATTTCAACACACTGATAAAAGGAGACTTCATTGCACGTAATTTGCGAAAACTAAAAAAAATAATGTAATTTTTACCAAGATTCACGAGCCCACTGTTATCAATCACGATTAATTGGTGCAACGGAGAGACGTTTTAGCTTACCTAAAATATGAAGAAATATGAAGCACAGAAACGTTCCCCAAAAGAATGATGACATCTTGGAGCGACAGGACCCTAACACTAAAGAATTTTTATTCAGTGAAAGATTATTGCATTCGATATAATTAGATACCTTCTGGAGTGCACTTCAGAACTATGTGAACTGAAGAAGTAGCCTACAGTACAGTGGAGTAGCCCTTCGCAATTGGGGCTTTGAAAATATCATTCCAAGTTTCACTCTCTCTCTCTTTCTAAGTTCTAAAACCGCATGATCAATGTGCCATTATTTTTATCACATCGCTTTCACTTCTCAATCAATTAACAAAATTGACAGTTAAAATCATAATATGCCTATTATATGCCTATACTTTAAATTCTTTCGAATCTGTGAAAGTGAATGCTTCTATTGATAGCAATAATGTGGTCGAAATCCCTCACATTATGAAAGGTCAGAATCTACCATAATATTTGTTGATTTCGATATTGTTTTCGATCATGCAGCCGGGGCGGATCCGGCCTTCGCCAATAGGGGGGGGGGGCGGATTTTTTTCAGCCACATTTTCCCCGATCGGCCGCTCGAAGTTGATTTTCGTTTGTTTCTTTGAAGGGGCTGTCTTCATAGTCACTTCTAAGCTTCATTCTTATAAATCAACCTAATTGTATAGTAACCTCATTTAAATAATGCGAGAGCGAAGCTCGTGTTATTTTATTATTTCATGCATTTTGTCCTATAAGATTAAAACATTCATGGCAATGTTAGTGATCATAAACGAGATGTGTATCCAACTAAATAATTACTGCTAGCGCGAAGCGAGAGCAGAAATTTCTAATATACGTTTTGATCTGATCAAAAATTGATCTGTTAGGTCTGCTTGCAGTTAGCCACAAAGACACTACATATTTCAACAATCCAATAATGAGAGCGCGAAGCGCGAGCTGAAAATTTTGACATTTCTACCTGAAGAATGGAAGTTCTAAGCACGTTTTGTAATCGTGAAAAGATAAGTATATAACTGAACATTTGATGCGAGCGCGAAGCGGAAAAATTCGAGATTTAGACCTAACAATGGGACACCCTCTTCATGTTTTGTAAATCATGAAAAGGATGAGTAATTGGGAATCTTCCTACATTGATAATGCGAGCGCAAAGCGCGAGCAGAAATTTTTTGATATTGCGATGTGAAATTGGATGATTTAAATAGAGTACAAGCTGCGTATCTGAATAAACATGCGCGCGTGTGTTTTAGATTTCTACTTAAAATCTTGGCATTCTAAATACCTATTTTATTATTAAAATCAATAAAGCGAGCGCGAAGCGCGAGCTTGAAATATTTCAGACTCCGACCTGTAAAAGGGTCAATTTAAGCTCTGTATTTCAAGCACTTTGTAGGAAAATTGTGAGGTGTAAATGAATCACAGTTAAAAAAAGAGCTGATATGTTTCATTATTGCTTTTAGTTTTGACATAGGACCGGGACATATGTCATCATATGAAAATCATATTCCTTGCCATATCGCTTGTCGATATTCCATTATGAAAAAAGGGCCAATCTGATTATAAAATTGATATCCGATCTATTAATCTAATAAGCCTAATGAGAGCGTGAAATCTGTTAATACTACGGCCTGAATACTGGACATTTAAAGCACTTTTGTAATTATGAATAAGATGCATGAGTTAATATATTTTCAACAATCAATACGAGCGCAAATTGCGAGCCGAATTTTTTTATTAACTGTCATGAAATGGGGACTTTGAGCAGTTTGCTATAGAATTAATATTGAGATATAGGCCTACATAAATTACCGATCAAACTGATACATTTTGACAATCTGACCTGAATAGAGATATTTTGAGAACTTCATGAAAACAGGAAAATGATAGGGATTTGACAAATTAAATTTTGCGAGCATTTGCGAGGTCGCAGCGCGAGCAGAAAAAGTTAATATTCAGACCATTTAACGTAAATTTTTACAGAGCACTTTTTAAAAATCATCAAAATAATGAAAGTTCGAATTCGGAGCTGAAATATGTTTTGCATGTTGACTTCAAAATTTGATATTTTAATTATGTAAATCACCTTAAAGGCATTGCGAGTGCGAAGCGCGAGTGAAAATTTCATATAGCGATATAAAAAAAAATCTTATTTTCCAAGTCTTCCCCTCATCTTATTTTCTTATTTTATTCACTTGTCTTCCTCCTCTTATGTTTCCCCTTCTTTTCTTCTCCTCTCTTTTTCCTTCTTTTTATTTTTTATTCTTGCTTTCCCCCTTTTTAGAGGGGGGGGGGGCCATGGATCCGCCTATGCATACAACCGATTGGTTATTTTGACAAATCATGTTCAGACAGCATACATAGACATGGTATATATAGTTGACTTTAATCGGACTATAGTTACCAACTTCCTCAGGTTAAAAACCAGATTGTCTTCTTCCCTAGACACGTTCGAATGTAACTGCACTGAACAAAAACAACTTATTTCAAGTAAAGAAAATAGAGAGGAAATATAGGACGAACGTGACCATTTGAGAGTATGTGTAAAAGAAAATAAACTGGACGCGAAATATATGTTTATCTTCTCTATCATAATCTGAGGTAATGAATGATTTGTAACACACACCACGACCTGTAAACTATAGGATAATGATAAAAACAATCAATGCATCGTGATTCAAATAATGATGATGATGATGATGATTATGATGATGATGGTGATGATGATGATGATGATGGTGGTGGTGATGATGATGATGATGATGGTGGTGGTGTCGGTGATGATGATGGTGATGGTGTCGGTGATGATGAAGATGATGATGGTGGTGATGATTATGATGATGAATATGATGATGATGATGATAATGATGGTGATGGTGATGATGATGATGGTGGTGATGATGATGATGATGGTGATGATGATGATGATGGTGGTGGTGATGGTGGTGATGATGATGGTGGTGATGATGATGATGGTGGTGATGATGATGATGATGATGATGATGATGATGATGATGATGATGATGATGGTGGTGATGATGATGATGATGATGATAATGATGATGATGATGATGATGATGATGATGATGATGATAATGATGATGATGATGATGATAATGACGATGATGATGATGACAATGATGATGATGATGATAATGATGATGATGATAATAATCATAATAGTAATAATAATGATAATAGTGACGATAATGTTGGCATGAAACCCTCAAGACTCACATGACGATGGCTTTAGTCTTGCTAATAATTTTCCAGTTTTTATGCTCTTTATTTTCAAATACTTCGTTCATCTTTGTATTACACGCATGTATACATGTACCTAAATATATATTGATATTTACATTCTACATTAATGTTATTGTTTAAGTCTTGTAATATCTTTATTTTTAATCCAAATGTATATCTTGTTGAAACTGGAAATAAAGATTTGAAGTTTGAAGGGAATATCAATGATGACAATATTAACATCAACGATCAATCCCGGGGGGGCCACTTCCATTCACGAATGGATACCATGCGCGACCATGGGGTCTCGAAAAGCACCCTAAACACGTAATTTCCATGTTCTGAAAATTCACCCCTTAACAAGTATTGGCGTGAGAAACCTTACCCTTAACAAGTATTGGAAACAAAATGATACTCTTGGCAAATGTTCCCTGAAATGAACCACTAAGCAAGTACAGGAATTTTTTTTTATTGTTACGGGTCCTTCAGTCGTCGGCTTTACCTTATTTGGTTTAGTACGATCCCACCTTCTACACCTTGCGCAAATCGGACTCTAAACACGAAGTGTTGGGGCAAAAAAGACATCCTTAATAAATCATCTTAATTTTGCTTTATCATCCCCGCAAATTCGACCCTAAACACGTAATTTTCCTGCAAAATAGATACCCTTTTTTCGTTATTTTTGACACCCTTATCACGTTACGTACGTAACGTGCCCTATCGTGAAAAAGACATCCTTTTTACGTGTTTTTTTGGTCGCGCATGGTATCCAGTCCTCAATGTAAGTGGCCCCCCCCGGGCAATCAATACGAAAGGCATTCTGTATTACGTGTCATTGCTTTGTGATTTCAATGATACTTCCATCTGACAATAAAGATGGTGTTTTCCAGCTAGCCACGTAAAACGTCCCCTCCCTCTCATTTTTTCCCAATTCGTCGTCTTAATCAATTGGTAGAATTACAAAGACAATTATAAAGATAAATAACATCATCAGCTAGAATAAAACGAATCTGCATTCGGTGTTTGATCTCGCATCTGACAGTAAACAAACATATATATGTTTTCCAGCTAGCCACATAAAGCGTCCCGTCAAGACTTTATTTTAATTTCTTCGCCTAAATCAATGTCACCGGTCATCACCAATAATGAAGATGGAGAGTTTGTACAATCGATTACCTTCTTTGCGTTAACCTGCAAGGCCAGCTGGGTGTTAATGGATTGATTAGTGATGCCAGAGCTAGAGCAAATGCATGGAAGATTGCTTTGTTTTCTACCAGCATCTTAATCAAGGCAATTTAGATGAGACACATGAGCCCTGTTTTCATTGGTGATCTTTGTCATGGTATTAAGGACGAATTCGACTTCATCTTCATACGTAGAGTTTGTATGGCTGATATTAACAGTGCCTTCTTCTAGAGAATTTGATCTTAGACATGTGAGAGGAAATGAATTTTAGTTATTGTTGATCTTCTCGACATTAAACATGGACAATCCTTTTAGTTCAGAACTGTGGAGCTTTACAATACTTCACTTCTTCAGACTTCATGTGTTATACACTATATACTGCAAGTCGAACAGTCCATTCGTGATTATTACTACGAAATAGTACCTGAAGTATAAGGCATTAATGTCCCCTTAGCAACACATACTTTGTTTATGATTAATGTTAACTTAGCTTTGAATGACTGAGATAACTTTGCTACAAGTTGTGGAGTATTGTCTAACTTTTTACAGGTCAGAGGATATCACGGAACATATACGGGTCTGGAAACTAAGTTGGCAATAGGACGGGTGCCTTTACTAAGACTGTTTTTTTAGCATTACTTTATTTTAAACGTGGAATATAACTGATTTCCTCTTTCATCAAAAAGGATTTCAACGCTGCGATACTACGGTAGAAAAATTGAAATGGTCTTCTATCCCCGGGATGGTTTTGAACTTTAAACCTTGGCTACTTCACGGGCCACTTTTAGCTCATGAGGAATCTGCAAATCTAACATCCTTAAAATTGATATCTGTAGACCAGAAAGAACGGTAGGTTAGGTGGGTCTATTCAATGATGGAAGAATATAAATTTGGCAACGAAACAATGACCATGCTAACTTTGGATCCGACTGGTGTTCCTATAACCAATGCGTCCTTGTCTCGCCAAGTTGTCCAATATTTGGCATATGCCATTTTGGCTATTCTTGTTGTCTCGTGCAATACCTTCATTCTAATACTGCTCAAGAGAAACAAAGATCTGTTCGACACCACAACCGTGTTCTTCTACCAGGCTCTTGCTTTGGCGAATATGTGTGCAGGGGTTTGTGGTGCGGTTTACGGGATCATCATGGGCCCGAGGGATATGTGGCCTCTTGATCAGATCTCCTGCGCTCTCCTCCTGCGCGGACACTTTCTATTCCTCTATCAGTCAGCTTGGGTTCTTTGCAGCATCAGCGTAGACCGATGTCTTATGATCAATTGGCCTCTGCGATACCCGACCATTGTGACGCCTCGAAGAGCAAGGATCGGATTGGGTTCGTTGCTCTTCTTGTCTTTCCTACCAATGATACCCATCTTACCGATCGAAGGGTTCCCCCTCTTCCAGTCGAATACCGCCAGGTGCGCGGGGAATCCGTTTCAGATCCACGGCTCCGACCTGGCCTGGGTTGGTGTTTTACTTGTCTTCATAGCAGTCCCTCTGCTGATTTCAACGGCAGCAAACGTATGCATGATGCGCGCAGCCATCCGACAACGCCACCGCGTCATTCCCAAGAGTCACAATGGCGCAAGTGACGCAGTTCCATCAAGTCCATTCCGTCCTCGTTCAAATACTACAGCATCTTACCAAAGCAGCATTCAACATTCTCCCGGACCCATTCAACGGAGGCCTGATTTACCGGAAGCCAACGTCGAGTCTGTTGGCCAACATCTAGAAAGATTGGAGATACCGGTGGACATGATGAATTGTCCAACACTTGGAAGCAGTATCGGCATCTCTTGCTCCGGAAACATTTTGCCTAGCCGTAATCTAAAGCTCTACCGGTCGCCTCAAACTCCTTCAATCCCCCATGCGGAAGCCCCTACATTGGGTCCATGCCGGTCTGACCAAAGAAGTTCTTGTTTAAACATATCATGTAACAGGCTGATGTTTCATCGAGAAGTGCAAGAAAATCCGGCAGTACAGACGACAGAAGCTCACGCTGATGCAAGGTCTCCATGGGGGAGTAGGTTGGATGATTCTATTATTCGCATTACACATACTATGCCGATTTCGCATCTGACCGTTGACATGGTTGACACCAATGCTAAAACGTTGGGCATAAGCAACTTACAGAGTTCTCGTTCTGACGTCACTGTTGATATCAGATCATCGCAGCAGACTCCGGACGGGATATCCACGATCTCCGCACGACTTGATGCTCCTCATAGATGTCGCTCCGATACAGCCACAACAACCGGCAGCAGTACTACTGTCCAACAACGTGACAACGCTAAAACCAATTTCGCAGCCATGTTGTCTCGCCATTCCGCTCAACTTAAATCCTTACGCACGATTGTTGCCATGACAATAGCGTTCTACGCATCTTGGGTGCCGATAACTACCTATTTTATCCTCCAATCTACCGGTGGGTCTGCACGCGTCTCGCGTGAATTTTATTCCTTCGCGTTAGGAGTAGATATATGCGCATGTTGGTGGAATATCATTGTTTACGTCATCACCAATGCGCCTTTAAGGAATGCGGCTAAGAACATGATGAAATGTCGGTGATTGGAATACAATACTGAGAGCAGAATGGGAGGCCTATGCGAAGTAATGACAATGTAAAGTGGTTCTATTTTTATTAGAAGCCCTTTCCATCATAAACATTACATCCCTCATTTAACAAGGGACGCAACGTCATGTCTCGACACATGGACAAACGCTTTTTTATTATTTCTTTTAGTGAACGCTATGTACTGTATGAAATTCACAGTTATTGCTTAATATTTGTAAAAGTGTTCAGAATCAATAGAGTTTAACTTTCAATAATTAATTTTCAATCGTGCACCTCGTTTTTGGAATCCATACAATATTTGTCTGTGAAATGGCAAACAGTGACAGAAAACATGTAGGTGACAGGAAATAATAAACTAGATCGTAGTTCCATCCTGCGCATGATCAGAGGAAGGCAATTGGTAAGTGAAATGAGTTTTAGAATTGAATGAGATAAGGACCAACTTAGATGTCTTGGTTATTCATATATTATTTTGAATTGTGTTTTTCATTCACATCCACAAAGAACAACAATGCGTCTACGAACGACTGATATTTCCCAGTTTTTCAAGTACATCGTACAAGCATGCTTCAATATGCATTCAAAGTAGAAACACAACAAATACCTTCACATGGAGTGTTCACTGGTGTGCTATTCCAGTCACCTGGGGGCGTTTCATCAATATTTTCGTCCGACAAGTTGTCAGATCTGACAAGTTTCCTGGATGCTGATTGGTTGGGAAGCATTGTTACTATAGTAACTGTCGGATAAAACAGGACTTGTCGGATAAAACGTCCGACAAGTCCTTTCATGAAACGCTCCCCAGGTCTATTCAATTTCATCATCTTTCTATGTAAGGCATGCATACGTAATATCTTCCTCTGAAATCTGCCTATCAAAATGAAATGAATGAAAGGTCATTTGACCAAAATTGTCCATGCAGTAACTACGAACTGGCCTATACCGGGGGGGGGGGGGAGGGAGCACTCAGTATATAATGTATAGTGGGTATGTGCTGCGGAGGGGATCCCCATTTTTACACTCAAATTTCCGTTCCAAGGCATAGCATTTTTGTCTTATTGAGAAAAAGAACACTGAGAAAGACGCTCCAAAGCATAGCATTTCCTTTTTATCGAGAAAAAAAAAGAAGAAAGAAATCCGCTCCAAAGCTTCGCATATTTTTTCGTTACGCCGTTCCAGTCGCATTGATCTGCTACAAGGAGCTGCAATTTTGGTATAACAGCTTTAAGATTTTGGGGAAGAAGCTGAAAAAAGCGTGTATATTTTTGGCATTGTTTCACATATATAAATGGTGGTCCTAGCAAGTTCGTCATTTATAAAAATACGTAAAAATTAGTGAAGCAATTTTTCCCTATTTTTATATTTCTATATTCTTTATTAAAATCATTGATGATGCTGGTTAGAGTGCAATATAATATGTTTTTGTCTTGAGAATTGTGTATTCGCTTCTATCCAATTACTAATACTCACAAGTAGATTTTTATGTGTATAATAATTTGAATAGGTCCTAACTTTAAAAAAAAAAAAATCTGGTTCTCTATTTAAAACACACACACACTGTCTTCATCTGTGAACAAACGCACTGTAAACTTTAAATGGATGTGGAAAATCGTTGATAATAAAAAGAGAAGGTCGAGAATGAAGCCTTGAGGTACGCCGCACTTTTTTTCTTCTTGTGATGATGAAAACCATTGAAATTATTATGATAGTGAAATAGCTAGTAAAGAGTTTCAAGAGTGCCACTTGTGTAATAATTGTCCAATAATTTTAATGAAATTGAATGATCGTTCACAGCAAAGGCTTTAGTTAGGTCTATAATGATAAATGAATATACTTTGCTGTTATGGCTCCATTAGTTTTATGAGATTAATTATTGATATATCTATTGAGTGACCGTGCCTTAATCCAAAATGATTTTCAAGTAAATATGATGTTTCTTTAAAAAAAAAATCATCCAATCTCTTTTATATGTGTTTTGTAAGTATTTTTAGTATAGAAATGGCAATACGGTTAATGACCGGGAATTGTTGTTTTTATTTCCTGTTTTCATGAATAGGTGTAACACATGCAACTTTCATTTTTTGTTGGAAAGATATAGGCTACTAATACAACGATTGAAAATTAAAGATAATCCACTGATAACCTAACTAACTCTTTTTACAACTTCAACACCATTTTATGCCGGAAATAGTGTAAATAATCCAACAATATTTTTATAGGCATGGAAAATAGATTGTTTATTATGCGTTTCACGATATCTGTTGAAGGAGATATTTTTAGCAGAATTTATATTTTGAAAGACCAATGTTATCCTAATAAAAATAAAGAAATTCATGAACAAAATTGGCAAAGCTCTGTTAATTTCATCCCGAACTTTAGAGAATCTTTTCTATTCTGTTCTTTGTTTGGATTCTAGAATTCATTCATGCATGTTGATTTTGAACGGTATCATTAATCATATTAGAAAAAATAATCTCTTTTGACCTGTCTTGGTTTGCGCATGGTCCCCAAATAGAACAGTACGCTACTCAACGTGAGGTAAAGTGTGTGTATATTCCCTTGTTATCCAAGGATTATTGTTTTGTTGGTCATTCATTGGAAGACATTCATCATAATTTGTTTTGAAATATACAAAAGTGTTTCAGATATCTAGTTAACGTTACCATTTACTATGTATTTCAAGTCGATGTCATCATGGAAAAAATGAAATGTTGAATCAGCAATTGAAAGGTTGGAAGAGTGATAGGTGACAACCTATTCCAAATGATATATTCAACCTTGCATGAAGCTTGAATCCAACAATGTAAGTGTTGGGTTGAACCATTTGAAGTGGCGAATGCAAGATTTAGAAAAGGTTATCACTCCTCCAACTTTATTGTTGATTTTTTTACATTTCATTTATTAGAGTGTACATAATTATGTCAGAATGTATATCTTTCCAAAGGGGAAAAACAGAAAACAAACAAATGGCCACAATATGAATTAGTAGTATCATTTCCAATTAGAAAATAGAAACCAACTCGTGTGGGTATGACATGACAGAATACGATGTAAATGCGATTTTAAAGGTCTAATACACCTCAGAAAAATGTTGATTTGAATAAAAAGAGAAAAATCAAACTAGCATAATGCTGACAATCTAATAAGTCAAATTCGGATGTAAAATAACAAATTTATGACATTTTTGAGTTTGGTTTATTTTTCACAAAACAGTGATATGTATAACTCAAATGAGACAGTTGATGTCCCTCACTCGTTATTAGTTTTGTTGTTTTTTTAATTGTACAATATTTCATTTTTTAAATATATATTTGACAATTAAGGACCAACTAAACTGAATCACACAAAGTATTAACAATGCTCATCACACATGTTCAGGGAGGAATTAATCGTAGTTTCACTTGACAATGAGGAGAAAAAAAAGATTATTCCCCATTTCATATCATAAAATACAAAAGAAACAGTGGGAAGATGACGTCATCAGACTCATTTGCATACCCACCAGGATGTGCATATAAGTGTTTGGTGAAATTAAGCAAAACTTTAAAATGTTTAACTTTCTGATTTTTCATCCGATTTTGATGAAATTTTCAGTGTTATGCTTGTTACATTTTTCTCTTTTTATTCAAATCAATTTTTTGTTGGGGTGGACTTGTCCTTTAATTATCACTACTTGAAAAAAATGTCATGTACACAACAAGGCCAGGGTATTTATAATAAAAAAATTAACAGCAATATTACAGGAAACAAAAGAGCAATTATAATTCGCCATCGAAAGGAGCGAAATTAAATATTTACTTGCCTTCAAAAAGTCAAGGACTTACTTGGAGCACATGATGGTGGTAATGACAGGAAGAGTGGTTTCTATTTCACTGGCTTAGAATCAAATCCCTGATATACTAGACAAATTACACAAATCAAACTCTCAATGTTAGTAGATCATTACTTGCCACTAAGGTTTTATGATACATTGTCCTGTGGCCTTTGGTCCCATGTAAATTATCCTTGTGTGTGTGTGGGGGGGTGCATGTGTTTTTTTTTCTAAAAGGGGGTACGGTGCAAGCTTAAGGATAAAGGGGCAAGATCAGACAATCTAATTGTGACGTAATTTTTCTTAATTCTCAACTGTATAACAGCGGTAACACAGTTACAAGAATCAGACTTCCCTTTTCCCCCTTCTTCATTTTCCTTTTTTTCATTGTTCTCTCTTAACCATAAAATGGCTAGAAGGTATTGGTCATTTTATTGGTTCATAACTGAACATATTTCATATAGAAGCAGGCACGAATTTGATGTGTCTTATAATACAGTGCGTCCCAAAAAAACAAAACCAAGATTAAGCGATGATTTATCATAACTAAATCACAAATACAATAGATAAATGACCTAGGCCTACCAATGTAAAGCTTAGAGTAAAAATAATAATAGGCATTTATATAGCGACATCTATCTAGAAATATTCTATTCCGAGGCGCGATGTTATCATATCATCATTACCCCGGCTTTAGCTCGAGCTGCCTTTCAGCGCTCATGCATTCAAGGAATTAATCCTGCCGGGTACCCATTCACCTCACCTGGGTTGAGTGAAGCACAATGTGGATAAATTTCTTGCTGAAGGGAATTACGCCATGGCTGGGATTCGAACTCATGACCCTCTTTTTCAAAGTAAGAAGACTAATCCACTGGGCCACAGCGCTCCACATCTCTTTCATCTGGTATTACTTAGATTATTCCTCATTCACGCATGAGTAAGCAAAATAATTTGAAGAAAGGATACCAAATACTCAATTGACGGGGGGTATCTGAATTTCAAAAAAATAATCACATGCCTAAAAAGTTCAATATCTGCTCTTTTATTTGATACCTTAATCACAAAGAATGGTCAAGAAGTAAAAAAGTTATGTTCCCTCGAAACAACGCTTGTATTTCCATAATTTCATTAAATAAACGTGTTTTCATCGGTTTCCCACAGAAGCTATCGCATGGTTAACAAAAGACTTTATGCGTGGCTGATCGTCAACAAAACGGAGTGTCAAGTGAGTTTGAACGCTAGCCTGTAGAACCTGTTAATTTTATAAAATTATTGAAATTCAAGCCTTATTTCAAATAACCATAACTTTGTTATTTCTTGACCGTTTTCTGTAATTGAGGTGTCAAATTAAAGAGCAGATATTGAAATTTTTAAAAATGTGGTTTTCTTTTTGAAACCCAGATACAGCCCGCCAAATGAGTTTTTGGTATCCCTCTTTAAATTGTTTTTGCTCACTCATGCGTGAATGAGAAATAATCTCAGTAATTTCAGATGAAATAGGAGATTCTAAGCTTTACAATGGTAGGTCAGTTGTCTATTGTATTTGTGATTAAGTTATGATAAATCATCGATAAATCTCGGTTTCGTTTTTTGTGGGACGCACTGTATAATGAATGCACAAGTAAATTCATTGTCATCTTTCTAAGAAAATGAATTCTTATTAAATTCATATCACATGACAAATCGTGGAATTGTTTGAATGACACCACAAAACCAAAACTTAAAAAAATATATGTTAATCATTGGATTATTTCCAAATCCTAATCAGTATGTTCATGTTGTTTTCTACCGTTATGAAACCAAATTCACTCCAGATTAAACTTCCCTATACGGAGAAAACCTTTGCTAATCATCAAATGGCTTTCTAAGTATCACAACCAAATTTCAGAAGAAAAAATAGAAGAAAATACCCCTTTCTTTGTGGCCATATAGAATATCTGCAGAGTGGACAATAAAACACCATGGTAACGACTCAAACAACCTTTTCCCATGAATTGTATACAAAATGAAATAAGCAGTATAACTTAATATTGCTTCTTTCTTTTACAACCGTAGCCCCTGGAATGAATCATCCTATTTCAGACTGTGATTAAGACCATCACTGACCTCATCAATGACTCAAACAACTCGTTAACTTGACCACTCACACAAATTATTGAATAAAAATGTCAGACTTAGAAATAAAATTGATATTTCTTTTATTCCAAAAAAAAAGAAACAAGAAGGACATATACTCCACTATCTTCCAAAAATTAAATGCATTCATACATCTGTTCAATTTCATTCTTTACAGACAAAATATCCACATGAAGGATGTTAATTTTATGAAATAAGAATACATGTACTTGTTTTACTTATCTACACTGTCTGTATAAAAGCATCAAATATAACAAGACTCTGTTTTCACCTCGTGGTAAAGTACAAAACTGTCCAGTCGAGAAAAGCACATTCGTTCTTTCATTTAACGTTTAACGGTACTCCTGTTTGAGAATAATATCATCTGAATAAATAGAGTAAAATCAAATGGGCAAAACACTGAAAAGTTCATCAAAATCTGATAAAAAATAGCAAAGTTATTGAATTTAAATGTATAGCTATATTTTTGTTTAAGTATGCATGCCATCATAAATATTCATCAGATGAGCTTCTGACTTGGTGTTCACTTAAATCTTTTCTCATTTTGATGTAAGAAATCATGACTATCTACAGATCCTTGCATATGTGTCTCCCTTGTAATAAAATAAGTTTCAGCGATAATTATTTATGCGTCAAAGCAAAACTATTTCTACATGCCGGAGGACAACAATGGAATGAATAGAATGTCATATAAAAGAACAAATTAGGAGATGCCATCATCGGCTTGCTCATGTATTCATGAAGGCATGCTAGAATATTTGACCCAAATAATGTTACACTTTAACACGTCATAGCTTTATTATTCCCTGTCCAATTTTTGATGAAATCTTCAGTGTTTTGTTCATTTGATTTTACCTTGCTAATATAGTTTCTAACTTTGTGCTGAGTACCCTTCATGAAATTCTAAAGTAGCCTGCTGCATTATATCATGATGGTAAAAATCCTCTCAATAAATAACATTAGGTATACAATACATTACCTCTTACAATAAATCAAGGGCGTTTCAATATCAAAGACAACACAACTGCCTCATATTATGACAAATCAGTTTAAGAAATTTATTATACCCAGACTTCACCCCATTAAAGGAGAATCCAAATCCGAGTGAAAAATATAAAATAAATAACTCTGAAAAGCAGGCAGGTTAAATTGAACAAAATTGGACGATCAGTAACAAATTTTGAGTCGTTAAAGGTCAAGTCCACCCCATAGAAATGTTGATTTGAATCAATAAAGAAAAATCCAACAAGCACAATGCTGAAAACCTCATCAAAATCGGGTGTTCAATATTAAAGCGATGACATTTTTAAGTTTCACTTAGTTTTCACAAAACAGTTATATGCACAACTCAGTAACATGCAAATGAGAGAGTCGATGATGTCCATCACTTACTATTTCTTTTGTTTTTATTGTTTAAATTATACAATATTTCAATTTTTACCAATTTAACATTTAGGACCAAATTAACTGAACCACATAATGTTAAACAATGTTAATTACACATGTTCGGGAAGGAATAAAACTCAACTTCACATGAAAAGGGGGAGAATATCAGAATATTTCATATAATAAAATACAAAAGAAATAGTGAGTGGGTGATGTCATCAGTCCCCTCATTTGCATATCAACCAGGATGTGCATATAACTGTTAAGGGAAATTAAGTGAAAATTTAGAAAGTCATAACTTTCTTATTTTACATCCGATTTTGATAAAATTTTAAGTGTTTTGGTTGTTAGATTTTTCTCTTTTTATTCAAATCAACTTTTTGTTGGGGTGGACTTTTCCTTTAAAGTAATAAAAAAACAATAATCACTGTACCTATGGAAACTTCAAATTGGACACATAGATTATTTTCCCATTGGGTGATTTCAAGTCGGGTGTTGGTGTTGAGTGTAAAAACGGCTGTTGAAGCGAGCTTCAAAAATATGACACCCATTGCTTTATCCATCACGTCATGCCTCTGCTGCTAGGATGCCAATCGTCTGAACTTTGAGAGAAATCTTGACGATGAAAGTTAGATCAGGGAGACGTCGCAGTAAAATGTCATCATACAGATTGCAAAGCCTAAAATCACTTCAAAGATCTGAAATAGTAAACATTATTGCTCATAAAAATGTATCAAGCTCTAAAGATTTATACTCTGTAAAAGGCAAATTTTACGATGATGTTCATCCCGTTTGTGAGCTTGGGACCGCCGACACCAACAGCGAACAGGAAATCATGATTTTTCCCAGTCCCTGGGGGTTGCTGTTGGTGATTAGGGAAATTACCCATAGTTCATCAACACAAGCTGTAATACTTCAACACCATCTCTCGATATAAGCTGCCAGGAAATACTGTTATTGTATAAATGTGTTATTACAAGTTTTATGGATCAGTACCTTGACCCTTTTAGGTAGTTCTTATACAGTGCTTCCCAGTAAAAAGGAAACCATTATTCAGAGTAAATGTTTCCTATAATCATGACCATAAATTTGCACATGAATAAAAAGATATACTTCTCTTCTTTCATTTGAGACCCATCTCAACGTTCATAATGCACACACAACTGAGTTCTAACAATGAAAAGTGGAGGTACCAAATTTTCATTTGCACGAGCAAATTATGATTTTGAGTGAGTTTTGCTGGCTTTTGAATATCAATCTTTTCTTCGTTCATATTAGACCTCATGCGTAAAATAGGAATGGAGCATGGTCGAGGCGAAGTTGCATAAAAACATGCTTGATTTCTACCTATTCGACGGATAGTTGAAAAACAAGCATCGTTTTCTCTAACAAAGCAGCAGATCGGTTCACAGTAGGTTAACAGCACGAACAGTGAACGCTGTTCAGGCCAGGGAAGGAAACCCTTTATGTTGTTGACTGGAGTCTATGGCTTTGAGATTTCAATATTACAATATTAATAATGTTGATGAGTTTTATATCAAACGTCTCTCAGTCATTTTAATCGTCGCTACATTTCACAGGGGTGGAGAATATGTTTGAAGGGGGCGGGGCGCAGCAGAAAAGGGGGACATCACTTTCTACAATTGAAGGAGAGCAAGCCATTTTCTTGTTTTTCTTGAAGCGGGTCACCCCTCCCCCATTCAATGTTACCCCACCCCTGCCCTGTCTTATCATTTCATATAATCTTGTTTACAAGTTTTACAAAAAGAATTCAAACATAACTTTCAAGCCAATCACACTCACCATGCAGAAACCAGTAGCCCATTTTTTCCCCTTCCTCAGGGTTCTTTATTTTCAAAATAGTAGCCCACTGTCTGCCGCTTATTTGGAAATGCTTGTTTTTCAATGATCCGTCCAACAGCTTGAAATCAAGCATGATTTCATGCAACTTTTTCTTTACAATGTGTCGAACATATTTTATGCAAGAGGCCATAAATATTTTCTTGCAACATCCCATAAAAATAACAAATTTAAAAATTAATGGTATCCCTCGCAACTGCGATGTTGATGCAAATATATATTTCTCTGGAATACAACAATCTCAGAACAAAATTCTAGAAACTAATGATAACTAGGTTTTGAATGGATAGTTACTGCAGTACTGTTGCTACTATTCAATATCTCTAGGACAATATGGGACTAAGGATAAGAATCTATAACCAGGTTTTGTAGGAAGAGTAACTGCACTCTTGGCGCAAATAACAATATCAGAATAACAATCTAGAAACAAATTTAAACTCTGTTTTAAATTCATTTCAGTAACAAATTATGAATACCAATTTTTATTCCTTCTAAAATAAAACAATCTGTTAATAACAACCTCGAGGCTTGAAAGATAACCTGGGGTTAAGATTTCCTTGTCAGATTCCTGACATAGATTTGTTGGCTCTATGCTATGATGAATGATGCTCTTCCCAGTCGGCATGTTGAAATTTCCGATATCCTAACTATTCATCAAAAGCGATCAACAAGTCCATCAACTTATCCTCAGTGGGTTTACTGTTGTGGTATTTCCTACGATGTCAAACACTATAATTAATAAAAAGAATAGTTATAAGAATGTCTGATTTACCCCGGGTAGCCACGTCAGCTCTTATGAACTGATCCCTAAAGAGCCCGGCATAACAAATGCCATCACCATTCTCCATTTAAAATTCTGAGCACCTGACAAAATTTTGCCTCCGACGAAGATTCTGCTAGGATCGAAAGCTTAGGCCCCTTTTGACTCTCTAATTTACTCCATTGGCTCTTTTTTTAGATAAGCAGTTTTCAGCAGCTTCTTTTTGCCTTTCACCTGACAAAAAGGCAGTAGGTCTAATTTCTTGTGCCTTTGGTTAAACAAAGAGTTCTGCGTGGAACAACAGTTTTTATCAAGGATTCCTTGGCAGACTCCTGAACTTGATGGCTCAGTGCTATGATGAAGAATCCTCTTCCCGATTTGCATGTTCAAATTCTCTGATGAGTTGCATGGTCGACCTGAACTGCTGGCCGTGGTTGACTGACCGTTGGGAGCGGACGGGACGAGGGGTCTTGACGGTCTGACCGTCAGATCCGCCATCGAGGAGCCGGGATAAGAGATCTTGCAGTTTGTCCTGCAGTTTACCTGGAACACAGAGAAAGAAAAAAAAAACCTTCATAATAATACTTGTGAGAACATGGTCTTGTTCACCTTACAGTATCTGTCATTCAATGAATTACTAACTGAATGAAAATGAAAACAAGTGAATTAAATTACACTTTGAACATCTCAATCAAAAATTTAGTCTATATCCTTGTGAAAATCTTACCTCTGTAAAGATTGATAAGTTTCTTTTGGAACCCATTCCCTCCTCCAGGTCTACTTTCCTTTCTTCTATCTGATTAAGTTACACCATTTTCAGTAACATCAGGGGCCTGTCTTACAAAGAGTTGTGATTGATCTGATCAATCACAACTATGGAAAGCCAGCAACATCAACTTCTAAAATGCATGAATGTTCAAAATGTTTTCTACATATGACATATATTACATAAATTCATTTGTTTTCTTGACAATTTGGTGTGTTCGCCTTTGTTTACAAAGGAAATTTTGCAAATTTCCTGTAGACAAAATTATGACACTGATGGATTTCCATAGAGTTACGATTGATTCGATCAATCGTAAATCTTTGTAAGACAGGGCCTAGGTCTGAGTAGAAGACCACTGACATTGATCTCTTTCAAAGTCTAAACATGGATTAGATAAGCAAGCATCCCCCTCCCCACACCTCTCCCCTTCACTTGGCCCAGTTGTTCTACCCCACCCCTATTTATGATCCCTTTTCTTCAAATGAAAAAAAATACAAGTGAGATCAAGTCCAAGATAGAAGCACCATCATGAATGGATCCCTTTCCTAGCCTGAACTTGGATGAGAAGAAAGTCCCCCCCCCCATCTCCTTACCCCTCCCCTTTACTCCTTCACTCTCCCATTTTGTCAAGTATAAACTCATAGCCCATATTCTGAAGTCAGGTTTAGCTTAGACCATGGTTTAACTCTGTACTACTAAAATTATGGGAAGCCAAAAGTGTCAAAATTTTTATTAAGTTGTATGTTTCTTATGTTTACTGTGCTCTTTCCTGATTCATCGATGGTGAAGACAATCATCTATTTATACTTCCTAGACAATTATGAATGATTTGAAAGCCAAATGAGATGAAAGATGATATCTCTACCTTTAGTGATTTATATAACAATTGGCTATCCATACTTAAACCACAACTTCAAACCTGAGATTAAGTTAACCCTAAAAAGACTGGGGGGGGGGCTGATTCAGCCCCCCCCTCGACATTTTTCGCGATAAATCCACTGCGCAATTTTTTTTGACCGCGTCGCTCGCTGACTTTTTACTTTCAAGTCTCGCGCAACTTTTGAGACCATAATTGTGACCCCCGGGTACGCGGTTCCAAAATTATGCAACATTTCGTAAGTGCATGCAGACCCAAAATTACTCAAAAACATGAATTTGTGTACAAATCCAATGCAAATAGTGTTCTTAGCCAAAATTCATAAATGTTTCATTATTTTTCCTTTTACTGCTTAAAATCAATTAATTTTATCTTGTTTATGGTCAAAATAAAGTCCCCGACAATTTCCATTGAAAAAACAATAAAAAACAAAAAGTCGAAAAACAAAGAAATACATAAGAAATTTAGAAAACAATAGAATACATAAGAAAATAAATTTGATTTTGAAATTTTTTAAAAATCAATTTGATCAGATGCCTATCTAGAGTATGTGAAACAAAAATTAGCATTTCAGGGGCATTATTTTATTAATTAGAGCAAACTTATGATTTTACGCATAAATTAGCATAATTAATGAGACATGAGATTTTTTGCCGAATTTGATGTTATAATTTTGTAGATAATGCCATGGGTAATGCGTGTACCAATTTTCGTCGCGATCGCGCGATCAACGGCCGAGATCATAAGGGGGGGCTGAATCAGCCCCCCCCCAGTCTTTTTAGGCGTCGAAATAGCCCAGTCTATTTAGGGTTAAACCCGACTTCAAAATACGGGCCATGCTCACTGCACTCACCGGGGAGGTCATGGCCAAGATACGAGCACCACCTAGACCTGATCTCTTCCACGGCCTGTGCATCTTCTCCTGGGTTGGACCCAAGAAGGCTCGTACATGGCACAACCAGCTCACTCATGATCTGCAGACTTGCGCTGGCATCTGCCTCTTCTCCCGCATCAAAAGTCGTGGCACACTGCTCGTTGAGTTGCTGAAATGGATCATACAGTTTGATTGAAGTGAGTTGAATAATCAAGCAAGCTTTCAGAGAACACAGGGCAAGATGATAATCCGTGTAATTGGTTGAATCTCTGGAGACCACAGGGCCCCGTCTTACATAGAGTTAAGATTGATCCAATCAGTCGTAACTCTACGCAAAATCACAAGTGTCATAATTCTTTCTACAGGAAATTTGCAAATGTCCTTTGCAGACAAAGGAGAACACACCAAATTGTCAATAAATCAATGAATTTAGGGATATACATTCATATCTAGAATTTGTTTTTGAACAAACCATGCATTTTACATGTTGACTTTGCTGGCTTTCCATAGTTGCTATTGATCGGATCAAACACAACTCTTTGTAAGATGGGCCCTAGATATCCGTTTGTCTGCTGAAAAATCTCACATAAAGAAGATGGTTGCTACATCCTGCGTAATCTGCTCCCAAAAAACTGGTTCGACCCGCGCGAATGTTCAACTTCAAAAAGGACAACATATATGCAAAGTTGACTGTAATGATAGAGGAAAATCATCAAGTGCATAATAACTGGCGAAGTTCTCTAAAAAGCTTTACAAGACCACAGATATTTCAAAGTACTCTGCAATTATTTAGTGTATATGTCTTCTAAACCACCTTTACTGACCGCATAGAAACGTTGTTACCGCTAACAATGCGCTAACAGAGGCCCTGTTATAACCGGTAATGTGGCAGCGATGCCTAATATTACAACAATGCATTACTTACGAATTGAAATAAATGTTTTCATTTCACCATGCGAAAGATGTGATTGGGGTTACTGTAAGCTCTCTGTTAGGCTAACAACATTTATGTGCAGCCGGCACTGGTGTGGGTAAATTCACCCATTCCCCTCCCTTGCAATCCCCCAACCCCAAGGCCTGCATAAAACTAATGATTGCCCAATATAGCAGCCCAATGTCACAAAACACACCATTTTTATTCAAATCTTGAAATATCTTTCGATAGTAAGTTCAATAAAATCTGTCAAGAGACAAAATGCATCTTCATTTCTGTGCAAAGTTTCCACTGATTAGATTTTCACACCCAAGATCTTTACAAGATGGGACTAAGATTGAAGTCCCATACACCCCATGTAATTCTGTTAAATAAAAGCGGGTTATTATTGTTATTATTGTAAAAGTTGATCTTAAAAGCCTATTTCCTACAAAAAGAGGAAAAAAAATCCATAGAGGGTCCAATGAGAATGGGGTTCAGCCAGTGAATAGAACATGAACCAGCTGGAACATGGGTCGTGTGGTCCAGTGGTTAGAGCATTGGACTCATAACCGCAAGGTTGTGAGTTTGAATCCCCACTCTGCAATTGTCTCCACTTTGATAAAAAAAAGACCAGAGAGTGATATCTGTTGTCTATAACGTCAGCCACTATGACTGAACCTAGATGTAAAATGTTTCCTAGGTAATGGTTATATATCAGCTTAGCGTTTACCAGCAAAAGCTGTCCTGTCGAGTTCCTACGGGAGTTACCATGAACAGAAAAAGAAACAGACCAGAATTTAATCCCAGACTTACTATTAAACAATGTCTCCTGTAGTATTCTAGTAGTTTGTTATCCATTCTCTTGTTTGTTTGGGACGGATCGAAGGTTTCGTTGAGTTTACAGGCATGTATGAAATATGGCATTGCATCTTGATACCTACAATGACAAAAATATCGAGGGAAACATAAACAGCATATAATGTGATAAAATCTCAAAGTCAAGAGGAAATACACATACATGTAGCATGATTACTCAAAAACACTGACAGGCAATGACTTTAAAGCTAAATGATAGTAGTTGCAGTGAACAACTAATTTCGTGAGAAAGTCTGTAAAAGCACGGTTAAGTATGACTATATCATTGTGAATGTAGATCTGGTACAGTTACATAAACTGAACTTCGGGAAATCATAAAATCTAAGCTGAAATACGATCACACTGAAGATCGACAACACAGATAGGCACACGTGGGACGGTGGGACAGTGTATTATTATTGCTGGAATAAAGACCCGACGGAAGTGACTGAATCCGCGCTTATTTTGCTTATTTCTCAGCAATTACACAATTTCTCCCAGAATCCTTTGGCACATATTCTTAATTCATACAGACACTTGAGTGGTCATTATATTAGATTTTGTAAATAGTCATTTAGAGATCGTTACCAAAACTGGAATTTATGTTTAAAATGATGCTAAATTGACATAAAAAAAGGATGAGTATTGTCATTTTTTAAAAAGAAATCTCTGTAAAGACAGGCTAGCGTATAGTACATGTACATTTGAATTCAAGAAATTAACGCTATCTTGCTCCTTTGCTACACTCCCTGGCGGAATAGATTTTCATTACTTGAATGAGATGACAGTGCTTGACATTATCATCATCATCATCATCATCACCGTCAATCATCACCATAATCATCATCATTATCACCAATATCATCACCATTATCATCATCACAATCATCACCGTCAATCATCACCATAATCATCATCATCAGCTATATCATCACCATTATCATCATCACAATCATCATCATCATCACCGTGAATCATCACCATAATCATCATCATTATCATCATCGTCAATCATCACCGTCAATCATCACCATAATGATCATCATCACCAATATCATCGCCATTATCATCATCACAATCATCAGCATCATCACTGTGAATCATCACCATAATCATCATCATTATCATCATCGTCAATCATCACCGTCAATCATCACCATAATCATCATCATCACCAATATCATCATCATCATCACAATCATCATCACCGTGAATCATCACCATAATCATCATCATTATCATCATCGTCAATCATCACCATAGTCATCATAATCATCATTATAATCATCATCATTATCATCATCATCATAATCATCACCATCAATCATCATCATCACTTTCATCATTATCATCATCATCACTATCATCATCATCATCATCAATCATCACCATAATCATAATAATCAATATCATCATCATCATCATTATCATCATCATCATTACCATCATCATCATTGTAATCATCATCATTATCATCATCATCATTATCATCATCATCATCATCATCATCATCATCATAGTCATCATCATCATCATCAATCATCATCATCATTATCATCATCATTATCATCATCATCACTATCATCATCACCATCACCAAAATCATCACCATAATCATCATCATCACTATCATCATCATCGCTATCATCATTATAATCATCATTATCATCATAATTATAATCATCATCATCATCATCATAATCATTATCACCATCAATCATCACCATAATCATCATCATCACTATCATCATTATCATCACTATCATCATCATTATCATCATTATATTTATCATCACTATCATCATCATGTGGCATTACTTACATTCCTTGTCTGAGGCACAACGAGATGCCGTGATTGAAGAATGAAGCCGTCCTGACGAAGGTGCTGTAATCTGACTGCCATTGCTTCAACTGAGAGTGGACATTCCGATAGTCTTGGTCACTCTCAAGCTTACGCTGGGCAATCTTACCTATCGCTTGACTCCTGAAGAATGAGGTGGAGAAAGAAGAAAAAAGCTTAAAGGCATAGGCTAGCATTGCAAAGGTCTTTTATCAAAAAAGAAATACTGAACTTTTGATTCATGTTGTACTTAGTGTCAGGGAACAATTTTGCTTTGCAAATATGAATAGCATTTTTGGTCATGAGAGAAAAGTTCTCAATTAAGTAATGTACAGTCCTGTGTAAAAATATGCTATACAAAAGACTTTATGCATAGCAGTCTTTCAAAAATGTGGAGCAAAGTGCGATGCGATACCAGGAAAATTATTCCCTGAGTGTTGTTCATATGGTTGAAAACGCATCCAGGAAAACACGATCTAATTCATGCAGACTCATTCAGTGAACTTTCACAGAAAAAATTTCACTTTCACTGAAAACATTATCATTTACTACATCTCCTGAGGAGACTGATATAACACATGCTGGTGGATGGGATGAAATTTATACCCCTTTCATAAACCCATCCTCCAATTATCCGCCTAAGAGTAATGCGGATAATTCAATAAAAATTGCATTCACAAACTCCGAAAATAATCCGCACTATTTTTTTACGAGCGCCCAACCTGAAAAAGGTGGATAATTGTCATGGCAACTGCACACACCCCCTCCGATGGGGTTGCGTTGCAAAAGGGTGACCTTGTGACCGCACCATGCCAATTATCCGCATTACTTTGGAAATGCGTTCATAAAGTCAAAATCTGGTCCCGAACCTGCTATTATGCGGATAATTGCAGCTTCAAAATAATGCGGATAACTCTGGTCCTCCTCCGATTTTACGACCAAATTATGCTGCTATTATCCGCATAATTGGGTTTATGAAAGGGGTATAAGATAGTGTGTCAGGTCACTGCATATTTCACTTTTTTTTTAAAACCGCTACTTATTTTTCAGGCACGATCTTTTTCTGCGCTTCATTTTTATAACACATCACAGACACAGGTCACAAGTAGGACCTTGCAGCTCAGATTTGTCAAAGTCAAATCAATGTTGACCTATGTTTTTTAAGTACCTGAATGAGAATAAGAGAGAAGGAAGACAGAATAACCAAGTAAATAAGGGAAATATAAGTAGATGCAATTTTGAAATGTTTGGCTTCCCATAATTTTAACCCGAAGATACAGTTGATCTAGACTTCAGAATAGGCCATTGTGCTTTTCAAGGAAAGTGCCCCCACTGGGATTAATAGCTTGCAAAAGCAAATTATGGACCATTCTACACGAATCCAATAACTAACTTACCTCAGATCATCTGACGCTAATCCTAAGTCTTTGAGTTGTATTAGTATACTCTGTTGCATGAGGCCGTTAGCTGCATTGTTTCTCAGGAGATAGACAGCAAACGATTCTAACCTTGCATCAGAATCAGGGGGGTCCTCAGACAAGGCAAGCTCCTGACATCTCTTCAGTTCACGTGCATACATCTGAAAGACCAATGGTTAATTTAACATGGCATTTAAATGAGGACATCAGCATGCTGCATGGCAAAATAATGATATGGGATTTGTAAAGTGCACGTATCCACTAAGTTAGGTGCTCTAGGCACTCCTATATCATCCCGGCTAAGCTAGTCCACCGATTCCGCTGTGCACAGCTTTTTGAGGAATTGCTTTCTGCCGATACCCATTCACCTCACCTGGGTTGAGTGCAGCACAATGTGGGTAAATTTCTTGAAGGAAATCACGCCATGGCTGGGATTCGAAACCACGTCCTTCAGATTGAAAGAAAAGTCTTAACCACTAGACCAAGACACACCCACAAATGATGCAATCAAGATTTTATCAAGGCTTTCTCGGAGGGTGTTTGATAAAGCTATTCAAAGCTTATGCACGAGTCTACACATGACTAGTAATCTGCCCTGGGTCCCGTAACACAAAGGTTAGCGATTAATCGCACGCTTGATTTTCACGATTGATTGTACATTGTAGTCAATGCAATCAATCGTAGAAAAATGTTCTTTGATCATTGCTAAGCTATGTGTTACAGGGCCCCTGGTTTTGGATACCAAGTCAGATTCTAAATCATTTTGACTCCTTGTTTATCATTTGTCCTAAAATGATTCCTTTAGGGATATTGGACTTTCACTCCAATTTAAAAAAAAATATGGTACCTAATTACGCTCAAGCACAGGGGGATGTTTCATAAAACTAAAGATCCCCAACACAGATAAGGACAGTGAATAATTATTGCTTTGAATGCCGGGCCCGACACTCTACCCGAATCCTGTGCTTATTTGCTGATTTCTCAGCAATTACACAATTTCGTCCAGAATCCTTTGGCACATACTTTTTATTTATACAAACAGACACTTTGGTGGTCATTTCATTGGATTCTGTACGAACTCATTTTGATATTGTTACCAAAACTAGCATTGACTTTTAACCTAATAAATGTCTGTTTTAAATATCTTATAAAGAATCGACTACTGGTCTGTGACTTGCCTACAACATAAGCTACAACCAATTATCACAAGCCTTTATGAAACAGGGCCCTTGATCATGAGTCTGGCACAAGTTTTGTGAAACAACACCCCGACTCACTTTTGTAGAAGTGGTTTACGGTACAACTTGTGAAAAGTCTTGGAAGGACTGGGATAAAAGTGGATAGAAAAAGAAAGTCAAATGAAAAGGTGAGAAAGTGAAGGTTGGGAAGTAGAGTAACGAGACTACTGAAGATGGACAGTCAACCTGCAAAAACATCAATTCTTCTCTCCTGCTCCTTCTCTGCAACTCCGTTCCCCGACTCAAGCCAGCCTTCTCTCATCTACTCAAGCCTCTCTCATCTCTCCTCCTCGACCAGCTTTCTACTCGGCTTTCCACTCCTTCTGGTTCACAGTCCTTTCAAGGACTACACTTATTCCGAAAAGAATATTTTACTTCCCAACCTCCACTTACTCTCCTTTCCGATTCACTTCTTTTTCCATCCCCTTTTATCTCAATCCTTCCAAGACTGCACACAAGGTATACCCTAAGCCTCGGGGAGATGCTATAGCTCAGTCGGTAGAGAGGGGGATTCGTATTCCGGTGACCTGGGTTCGATTCCCATTTGGTGCGCTAGTGCCCTTTGGTAAGGCATTAATCCTCAGTAAAAGGTCCTTCGGAGAGGACCTTAAGCCGTCGGTCCTCTGGTTGCTTGCTTACAAGCATTCATGCTTTCTTAGCAATCAGGTAAAAAATCACCACCAAATCAAACTACTTCCGGGATTGTTCATACCACCATACTAGCCTTCAAACATCATTTGATTCAGATTTGTTTTGTCTAGAGGGATTACATGTCATAGCAAAAGATGCTGATGATGAATACAGCTATATGCTGTGAAAAATAATGGCATGACTGAGACAGATGCAGAACTAGCATACTCTGTGCTGTATCACAATACTATATTATAATGATAGCACTGACATTGTGAGAGTTACCTGTATGCATCTATTAACTCTTCATGCGTTCACCTGTAAACCCCCTGTGTGTTGCATTATTTTAGCAGTGATCCCCTCTACGCAGTATAATACACTCTGTTGTTTAGAGTGCCATAACTTTGTATCGGATCATTTTAAAAGAAAATGTTGTGTAGCAAACTTGTAGAGTGTTTCCTGGGCTTCCTTATCGTATATAAATTTATTGGATAAATGTATAGTAAATTACATTTACTAAATGCTTTCTCCTAATACTTCCAACAAAATTAAGCCCCCCTTTCACTTTGGTCTTGTGTTAGTGGCATAATTTTTATTTTTCCACTTGGACTGTTCATTGCACAAGATTTGTATTGATACCAAAATCACGATAATCTGATAAAAATAGCCCATACATGTATATAGTGGAAAATAAAAGAGTAAATTTTTGCCTGGTCAAGGTCACTCCATTGAAAGGGTCTCATTCACATTTGTGCCATGAGTCACAGACTCCTAACAATAAACCTGGCCATGGTATTGTTTGTGAGGAGGGTTTTATTGATTTTCTCCTCTCCTTTTTCAATGAACTTCCTGGCTGTGATCAGGATGTATTGATTTTTTGGGAAAACTCAATTTGTAAACTGCGATAATCCGTCGAACGATAAACTAATGTCGCATGCGCGATAATCCGTCGAACGCTAAACTAATGTCGCACGCGCGATCAATCGGTACACGTATGGTATACAAAAAAAAAAAATACACAAACGCCAGGCTATACATTGTAGCTAGGCACGCTCCGGGGCATGCAATTGTTCGAAAAACAATGGGACAGGGGACGTCTATGGGAAATGTGTGGTTGTGCAAAAATGCGAACGAAACACGCCTACGGATGTGCAATAATGCGAACGTAACTCATGAAGAGTTAATGTAAACATTGTTATTTCTTCAAAATTTAACTTGGAATTCAGGGAATTTTAGCAACTTTGCCACTGAAATGCAGCCCAAGTGAGGAGAACCAGGAAATTTTAGAAGAGCTTCTGTTCCAGGAGTAAAACTATCAAAAGTATCCGTCAAAACACAATGAACAGCTGAGCGATCTTTGTCGAAAATTGGTGAGCCGGGACGACCGATCGTCGTAAGTTTTGGAGCTGACAAAAATTGCAAATATGTCGTCTGTCCAGAATCACGGATGACACAGCTGTTTTGATTCACCAGTTTTTGACAAAGACTGCTTTGTCATGAAGATTCTCTGCGGTCCAGAAAGCATCTGCGTAGTGGTGGCAAAAAACTACTTTTTATCAACTCAAGGAAGCGCGATAGCTCAGTCGGAAGAGCAGGGGTTTCGGATTCCGGTGACCCGGGTTCGATTCCCAAGTGGTGCGCTAGTGCCCTTTGGTAAGGCATTTATCCTCATTACCAGGTCCCTCGGAGAGGACCTTAAGCTGTTGGTCCCCTGGTTGCTTGCTCACAGGCATTCGTGCTTTCTTATCAGTCAGGTAAAACCTCGGTATGACATGACATGACATGACATGAAGACATAAGAAGAATGTACATTGTGTGCTCACAGAGGGCAGCATTGAATTAGCATAAATACCTTCCTCTAATTAAAGATAAATGAAAGTAGTAGCAGTAAACACTGATTACACGAGAAAGTGTATGAAACCAAGCTTAATTGTCACTATATCATCGAGAACCCAGATCTGGTACAGTTACATAAACTGAACTTTGTGCTGAAAAATGTTCACACTGAAGATCACCAACACAGATAAGCACACATGGGACAGTGTATTATTATTGCTTTGAATGTCGGCCAGACGCTTGACCTAGACCCCGTGCTTATTTGCTGATTTCTCAGCAATCACATAATTTCTTCCAGAATCCTTTGGCACATATTTTTTATTTATACAAACAGACACTTTGGTGGTCATTTCATTTGATTATGTACGAACTCATTTTGAAATCGTTACCACAACTGGAATCTATCTTTAACCTTTAAAATCTTTTATCTTTTTTTTCTTGTACAATTATGTGCAAAAGAGATTATTTCTATTCTGTTCAGGGAAAAAGTCATCTTTTACACAGTCTATTTTTTATTTGTCGATTGATATGGTTTTTTTTCCCCCTCTATTTTCACATTGTTATGGAAGAGAAATATTATTGGGCAGTTAACTTCATTGTAATAATTCTTAAAACTTGTAATCTCATTGATACTGATATACTTATTTGCATCGTATACATGTATAAAATCTTGATTTATATGAATTGTGATTGTAAAATTATTGATTTGAAAGAGGAAGAAAATAAAATATTATAAAAAAAATAGCATCACTATGTCTCTGTGGATGCAAAATTGTACACTAACCTGCTGCACTGCTGCCTCTGGGCCACCTTCTCCAAAGAAAGGAGCAGTGGAGACAGGACTCTTTGGTGTTCTAGGACTCTTAGGGGTCTTGGGCCTGGTCTCTGGATCTGAATAGGAATAGAGTAGATGGAAATGCTCCACAGTTATCACAATCTACATAGAACTTTAATCAGGTAAGGTGAACAAAATACATTAAGGCCCGTATTCTGAAGTCAGGTTTAACTTAGAACATGGTCTAAAATTATGGGAAGCCCAAAGTGCCAACATTTTTAATAAGTTGTATGTTATTTTATACTTACTGTGCTATTTCCTGATTCTTCAATGGTGAAGACAATCATATATTCATACTTCCTAAACAATTATGAATGATTTGAGGGCCAAATGAGCTGAAATAAGATATCTCTACTGTTAGTGACTTATGTAACAATTGGCTCTCCATACTTAAACCACAAAAACCTGAGTTTGAGTTTAATACGATTTCAGAATACGGGCCTAAGAGTCTAAGCTTCGTCTTTCAGGAGGAACTGCACTGTCAAGATTCACTCAAATATGAGATGTGCACACTGTGCAATCTCAGTGAAAGTTCTAAGCTGATAGGAAAAAGAAATGGTGACCAAGAAAGACTAAATAATACCATCATGCTTATACATGTATAGCGCACATTACTGCCAAATGCATCCCTTTGCGCTTAATTGGATATTATTACCCTGGCTTTAGCCCCACAGCCATTTAATGTACAGCACAGTACCCAGGTACCCATTTACCTCATCTACATGTAGGTCGAGTGCAGTAAAATGTGGATAAATTTCTTGCCGAATGAAATTACGCCATGGTTGGGATTCGAACCCACGACCCTCTGTTTCAAAGTCAAAAGACTAATCCACTGGGCCACAACGCTCCACACTAAGATCCCAGGATAAGCCAACTTTTTAAAGTCTACTTTTGGAGAACTAAATTATTTTATTGACTATTACCAAATAGCCTCCTTGCCTTGTGACTTATTACTGGTTTGGGGTAACAAATATAACTTACGACTTGTCTCCATGCTGTCCTGGTTGGTAAGGGGCGGTCCTCTCCTCGGTGACATTGCATCATCCTCGTCCCTCATAGGGACATCATCAAGAGGGACAACATCATTGTTAGTAGTGTTTGCTCCTCTTGATGTAATCTTCTCCCTGGTCCCACCGTCGGCTTGTCCTCTCTCTCCCTGCTAAAAGAATGATGATTTACAGATAAATGAAAGAAGTAGCAGTAAACACCGATTCCAAGAGACAGTCTGCAAAACCAAGGTTAATAACTGTCACTATATCATTGTATATTAGTTCTGATATTTTTAAAATCCTGAAATCTAAGCTGACTTACGATCGCAGTATATCACCAACACAGATAATACTTGGAAAAAAAAGATCAGACATTCGGCTGGAACGCCGTGCTTATTTCTCAGCAATTACACCCATTTTTCCAGAATTCTTTGGCACCAACATCAATGTATCATCACCATAACCACCATCGCAATCACAACTATCATCATTATCGCAATCATCGGTAACATCCCCAGCAACAGCCCCAATTTCATCATCATCAACAGCAACATCTTCACCATCATCATCATCATCGTCTTCACCATCATCACCAATAGCAACATCTTCACCATCATTATCATCATAATCGTCATCATCATCACCAATAGCAACATCTTCACCATCACTACCGTCATAATCATCATCATCATCATCACCAATGGCAACATCTTCACCATCATTAACATCATCATCATCATCATCATCATCACCACCACCACCACCATCATCATTACCTGTTGAAGCTGAAGTTGCAGCTGTTGTTGTCGGCGTAGCTGCACTTGCTCGTCCCACTGCTTCAGCTCCTCTTCAAATTTCTGGTTGTCGTCGACGATGAGTTGTCGGAGGTCGTTGGCCAGGTCATCCAAATTGATCAGACCAGTTTCTGCATGGACCTCTGTAAAGAAACAATAAAATTGAACCATAAAAGGGCTGGACTTACTGAATGTATTGAAGTAGTCTGCTGGGCAAACCCTTCACTCGAGTTAAAGGTCTGAATGTGCAGCCTACTCATGCCTTTTGTACTGAAGGCCGTATTGGAACAGCAAGTTTTGTATGTGCTAGTCTTTGCGTGGAGGCACACTTGTTGATCAAAGTTCCAATCAGGGTCTGCAGGAGTACGGCATCATGTCTCCATTGTGCAAGAAGTCATCAAAAAATGGTCTTGAAATTTTGCATTAGCTTTGTGAATTTCAGAGAAAAGGTAAACTGCTGAACAGATATTGCTGATAGAACATACCTTCCTACCGTTTTTGTGATCACTGAAGCAAAATCTGTAAATATTTGGGGGTCATGACTTGACAAGTCCAATTTCTGAATGATCTAATTATATCCTTTTATTTGATACATAATTCTCAATATTTGAATTGAATACTGAATCTTGTGAACATCCCAAACCCCTGTACAAATTTGATGGAGAAAATGCTTCACTTTAATTTCATTTGTCGAAACATGTTCCAACATTAGTCCAGACAATCAATAATAATAATAATAATAATATGTCTGTAAAGCGCTTAGAGACGTCGTTCCGATGTATTAAGCGCTATATAAATGCGGAATATTATTATTATATTATATATCATGAATCTTATGTTAAAGTAAAGCATATAATGTCCTTAATCAAAATCCTGAATGGATGAGCCAGGATTATCAAAGCATTCAAATTCATATGATACAGATCTGCAAAAACCTATAAGAAAACCACATACAGAACATAACACATCCCCGCAAAATGAGATCTTACATGTAGCTTACCTTCAAAGAGCGCTCGGTTACCAGACTCAACGTACATGACACAATAGGCACTAGCGTTACCGTCTCCTCCTAACGATACCCTCTCTAGCTCCTCCCATGTTACCTCGGTAACGGCGATGTCATTGAATTTGATCCAGACGTTCCTCTTGTGGTTTAGGATGTAGGCCCAGTAGTGACCGGCTAGGGCTTGACCTTCGTGTACCAGGACAGCATGGAGGCGGTACTTTTGCTACGATGGACAACGAGGATGATCAAGATGTTAATGATATGAGCAATGTAACTTCTAAGGAAATATTGTGAAGGGCAATATGCCCCATAATGTTAAAAATAATCCAAGTTTTCAAAAGAGGCCCTCTGAATAAAGAAAGAAAAGAAGTAATAAAAATCATTTGAGCCAAGTGTGACAAATATTTATGAAGAAATAAAGAAATGAGAGCAAGTTGAATAAAATTTTTTAAAGGATGGACATGACCTAATAATAATAATAATATGTAACATTTACATAGCGCTGAATACAAATACAAAGATTTCACTGAAATTGTCAGCACCGACAATTTAGTCAGTGCTGACAACTTTCATGAAACACCCACACCTGGGTCCCGTAACACAAAACTCACCTATGATTGTAGAACATTTTTCTACAATCGATTCCATAGACTACAATGTACAATAAATCATAAAAAAATCAAGCATACGATCAATCGCTAACATTTGTGTTACAGAAACCTGATCCATTTTAGATTTAAGATAAGGAAACTCACATATTTGAGCTCAGCTTCCTCATATGTTGTATGAATCTTCTCTTCCACTTTGGCAATCTCATGGTGCAAGTCTGGATATCAAGAAAAATGGTGAAAAATAAGGAATATTGGAAACTGACTTGTGTTAAGCACGGATCAAAGTAGTTATCAAGGACCGAATACTACCTCCTGGCACCTTTAACCCTTATTAAACTGGGGGGACCCCCCCTCGACAAATTTTTTGTCACTACGCCACTGCGCAGATTATTTTAACTGCGCTGCTCACTCACTTTTTACTTTCAAGTCTTACGCATCTTTTGAGGCAAAACTTGCGACGCTCGGATACGCAGTTTCAAATTTACATGAGATTTTATAAGTGCCTATCAGTCCTAAAATTGCTCAAAAACATGATTCCGTGTTGTGATTGTGCAATCAACGGCTGAGATCTGAGGGAGGGGGGTTCAAATTGAACCCCCCCCTGTATATCTTGGTCTGAAATAGCCCAGTTCAAATAGGACTAAATGGGGCTAAAAGCTCAGAGAGACAACAACTAGTGTCGACTTTCTTTTGATATTTTCTCTGAATTTTTCTTTTCTTATTGCCCCATCAATACTGGTAATTATAGCATTATAGCAATTGGTTATCTTTTCTATTGCAAAAATTCATCATTACAAATGCTGATTTTAATTGTAAAAATTACAGAGGCTTGTCAGTCACAGCAACAAGAAATATATACAAACTGCATTCCAAGTATTGTAGTTGAATCATTAACAGGATGAGATATATCTAGGACTTGTTTTTATTATAACTGTTATATAATAACAAATTTGAAATAGCAGTTCAGGTATCCTGAAATCATTTGATTTGCTTGGATGATAGTAGATTTGTTATAGAATTTGTGCATTTCTTATCATAAGAGGGGGGGTGTTTCACAAAGATGTACATGTAAAGTGTGACTTAGAGTCGCACTCAATGCCAGTGGCATGCCGTATAAAGGGCATCACTGCACTAGTCTTTTCATGCCAAGAGGACTCATGCTACTGCATTTTAAGATCATATGCACATCAGCAATTAAGCAGAACTTTGAGTCACATGTCAATTTTGTGAAACATCCCCCCCCCCCAAGTTTTTTTGTAATGGGACCTTGGTCAATGGGTCTCCAGGACCATGTTGTACAAAGACTTACAATTGATCCGATCA